>NC_051309.1:81106925-81281925 GCF_015220235.1 Choloepus didactylus
ACAGTAATATTTTAAAATCCTTCCATCATTTGTAACAAAGGTACCACACCAATGATAACTGCTAATAATAGGGGGGATATAAAGGGTACAGGGTTTTCTTTTTGGAGCAATGAAAATGTTTTAAAATTGAAAAAAAAAATCTGCGTTTCTAGCTTTTTTACTTCTATTTAAACACACTTGAAGGACTTTAGTGATTGGGCTATCTAATGTTAAAATTTGGCCTTCAATCTCTGATATCCAGTCTATCCAAAACAAAAGAAGCAATACTTTTCTTAGCCTGAGGCTTCTTACAGATTTATCTATTGTTTGATAGCAAATGGAAACTAAAAATCACTTTCCCAGATCATTCTGGTCATTCTGATGACAATGAAACCTTTAGATGCGATCAATCTGAGAAGTCCTTCCTTTACAGTCCTGATCTCTGATAACCATTGGGTTTGTCAACATTCTGCTAAAAGAAAGTACACTTTTTGTTCTAAATGTTCCTTGTTTTGTTCCTCAATTATATATGTGTGTGTATATATATATATTTTATCTTCAAGCACCTGCTTACCTGAACAAGGGATGAGGCAAGCGGGCAGGGCAAATGGGCAGAGGGCTTTATAAAAGGGCTGGGAAATGTTTTTCTGGGGGACATGACATACTAGAGTGAACACCTAGAGTACAAATAGCAGTTCTAATAGAAAAGAGGCAATGTTTAAAAATATTACAGTGTTAATCAAAGTCAGGTGTATCATTTGACTTTGAAATCCATATAGTAATTTCATGGTTGGCAGACCTACTTGGTAATAGTATGCCTGGAGTTCATTTGGACTTCTGAATCTCGTTGTGTGTACTGGCTCAGCTTTTTTGAAAAGAGTTATTATAATATCTATTTACTGGTGAGGAGTCAGTATTGCTGTGGTACCGATTATCAGTTTAAGACTGCTGCTGTGTATGTACACTTCTTATTTATTGCAAGAAAGTATTTCCTGTAAATCTCGGGAGACCCTGACCATGGGAATGAAGTCTCCTCTGGCAACCACAGGATCTTAATTAACGAGGTAGCCACGCTAATCTGTATTGAAATTTGTGTACTATTCTATAATGCATTGCAGGTTTTATTTACAGTGTATAGAAGGCTTTTATTAAAAAGTTGTAAGTGGAAAGAGGAGGGTAAGAATAACCTTTTCTTAGAATGCAAATGTTGTATATGATCATGTATTCTGAATCTGTATTCCCAAAACACCAGAGGGATCCTACAAAACTACATTTTAAATAAAATAAAACAAATGGAAATTTAAAAAAAATATTCAGGGGTCCTCCACTTCAGTGAGATATTATCTAGGTGTCCAGTGGTGTGGGGTATGTTGAGATTTTCATTCTAAGGTGAAGTGCAAGTGGTGCCTCACCCCCACAACCAAAAAAGAGGTACAATGTCTAGTTGGCCTTTTTTGGATTTGGGAGGCAACATATTTCTCATTGGAGTGTGCTACTTCGGCCCATTTATTGAGTGACCTGAGTTGCTGATAATTTTGAATGAGGACCAGAACAACAGGAAGCTCTGCAACAGCTCCAGGTTGCCAAACAAGCTACTCTGCCACTTTGGACTTCTCATGCCTCTGAATCAATAGGCAAAGAAGGAATTTCTGTACTTGCTGGGGGATGGGGGTAGGTGGATTGATCCTGATTATCAAGGGGAAATAGGACTGCTACTCTACAAGGAAAGCTTGCCTGGAATACAGGAGAGATCCCCTAGGGCGTCTTTTAGTACTGCCAAGGCCAATGATTGAAGTCAGTGGAAATCTGCAGCATCCCCATCAGGGCAGGACTACTAATGGCCGAGACCTTCCAGAGTGAAGGTTTGGGTCACCCCACCATGCAAAGAACGATAACCAGCTGAAGTTCTTGCTGTGAGCGTAAAAGCAATACAGAATGGACTGTGGAAGAAGGTAGTCATATGTGCCTACAACCAGTTGCAGAAATAAGGACCATAATGGTTATGAGAATCTCTTCCTTGTTTTGTTATGTTTATATGTATACATAAAGCAAATGTCTTTGTTTTCATCCATATCTTATCCCCTTATCATATAACATAAGTTATAACATAAATTAACCTTATTGTCATAGTATTTAAATTACAGGATATCAGGTTGAAGGGTGACTATTACCCAAGGACTTTCTCATCCTCTTCTGGGGAACAAGTTAGTGTGTTTCTGGTTGTATGCAGGACAGTTAAATTCATGTTTGATGAAAGTATGACTGTTACTGTTTTTATTTAGAAATTAAGATTGGTTTAAGGAGATGTGTATTGATGCTGAGTTGACATGTGGAGGACTATGAGGGTTAAGTTCGTGTGTCAGCTTGGCTAGGTTATGGTGTCCAGTTGTTTGGTCAAGTAAGCACTGGCCTGATTGTTATTCTGAGGGTATTTTGTGGACTTAAATCATTAGTGAGTTGATTCCACCTATGGCTGGTGACATCTACAATCAACAAAAGAGATTGATTTTAACAATGAGAGAAATGTCTCACATTTTTAATTAGTGGAAGGCCTTATGGGGGAACTGATGATTTCAGCAGTCAGAAAGAAAAAATTCTATCTCTTTTTTCAACCAGCCAGCTTCTCCTGGGGAATTCAGTGAAACCTTCATTGGAGCTCCCAACTTGAAGCCTGCTCTACAGAATTCAGATTTGCCAATCCACATGGTTGCATGAGCCAAGTCCTATAATAAATGTCTTAGTATTTTATGTAAATACATACATACATACAATCTCCTGCTGGTTCTGTTTCTCTGGAGAACCTTGACTCATAGACCCAGTAGTAACACTTTTAGTTAATTTGTCCTAAGGAAATTAGACATAAACTCAAGTCTTTGTGTATAAAAATGTTTATCACAGTGTTATAGTGGAAAAATTTAGATACAATCTTAGCACCCAACAGTTGGGTATTGTTAAATAATGTGTATCTGTATTATGAAACACTAACCAACTTAAAAATCATGTTTTGAAAAATAATGATATGAGAAGGTACTCATAATACAATGGTAAATATAAATAAGATATAAAACTATGTAGACAGCTATTGATTTTATTAAAAATATATATGCACATATATGTATATACAAAGCAAAAAGTTTGAAAGAAAATAACCAAAAATGTTAAAAATGATTATCTCTGAAGTGTGAAGTTGTTATTTTTAATAGTTTCTTGTATTTTTCCAAATTATATATAATTATATAAACAGGGAATTTTTTTTAAAGTATAGCACGATGTCTTTGGATCAAAATCTTTGGACTGAATCTCAAAACAAAGCAAAACATAAAATCAGCAACAGCTGTTTGTTTAGGAGAGATTCTGGGTCATTAGCTGTAGTTCTCACCATAAGTCATTCAGGCTCCAGTGTGTTGAATCTTCTCCCCTTCTCTCCTTTCACTCTGTCACCTCCTGTCTCTCAAAGTTTTCCGCTATAAATAGCCAAGCTGTATTAGGGTTATTTAAGGAAACAGAACCAACAGGAGATATCTGTAAATGTAAGATTTATAGAAGTGTCTCATGCAACTGTGGAGATGCATGAGACCAAATTCCGTAGGGCAGGCAGTGAGCTGGTACCTTCAATGAAAGTCTTCGATGAACTCCCTACGAGAGGCTGGCTGAAGAGAAATTCCATAGAGTAGACTGCAAGCTGGCACTCTGATGAGGGTCTTCAGTGAATTCCCCAGGAGAGGCTAGCTGACTGAAGAAGTGCAAGTTCTCTCTCATCTCCCTTAAAAGTCTTCAGCTGATTGGATTAAGTCCAGCTGATTGAATTCTCTCATTGTGGAAGATACTCCCTTCGTTGATGTAATCAGCTACAAATGCAATAGATTCACTGATGATTTAATAAACCAGCCTTTTATTAACCAGCCACAAATGTCCTTGCAGTAATGATTAGACCAGTGCTTGCTTGACCAGCCACCTGGGCACCATCACCTGGCCAAGTTGACACATGAACCTAACCATCACACCAAGTATAAGGTTCAATTAATTTTCAAGCTGATTTGCTTTTTTTTCACTAAACAGTCCTTATTCTCCTCCTTAGGCATGAAAAGCCAGGAGCCCACTGTCTTACATGGTAAGTCATCTTTTTACTTATTCTCTGAGACTAGCTGTAAGGTTAGAAGAACTGAGAGGAAAGCCTGAGAACATTACTGGGTGTGGAGAGTTTGAGGAATGAGTTAAGCCAGAACAGAGAGACTTCATTGATTATGTCCTGGACAATGTACCAAACACTTTTATCTATTATCCTTTAATCCTAACTCAATTCATACCTATGAGGTAAGTACTTACTTTGCACAAATGAGAAATTGAAGTGCAGGGATTAAGTAACCTGCCCAAACTCATAGTTATTAAGTGACCAAACTAACAGAGACTGAAACCTGGTACTGTTTTTATTAAAAAAAAAAAAACACAACAAAAACCTATGTACTCAACTGCCTTATGAAGATGAGGTTGGAGAGATAGAGGCTGTATTATGGAAGTTCTTGGATTCTAGGCTAAGGAGTTTGGACTTTGTCCAGTTAGGGAATGAAGAGTCACTGAAAGGTGTGTGTTTGTTTTCTTTTTGTTTGGTTTCTTTTGTGTGTGTTTTCTTAGGGTTGGTTATGAGGAAGATATAGACAAAGAGGACATTAATAATGCAAGATAACAGATTAACACTAACCAATATTCATTTCTTTCTTTAGTTATGAAAAACAATGAACCTACCCAATTTCCTGGTAAGACATCTTTGTATTTACTCTCTGGACCTGAGTATGAGATGAAAAGGAGTACTCCAGACACTAAAGAGAATATTGTCATGAGACTATTATTCATGAATATTTCCCTCACAACTGCCTGCTAGTCATTCTACAAAGATTGAGCTGGGTAAGAGTAGAGAAGGTGCCTTTCCTCCATAGCATTCATGTGTTCCTGGAGCATTGCCTCTGGAGCAGAAAAGTTAGCTCTACTGGAGGACATCACTGAGGGTAGGGCTACTGGGACTGGGATGCATACAGTCCAGCACTTCCAAGTTCTGTAGGGAAAGTGTCTGCTTTGGGAGCTACTCAATAGAAACTTCACCTTCATGAACAGACTGTTAACTTTGCCTAATATCTCAGTATGTGGGATCTCTAGGTAACAAAACAGTATTTTGGCATAGACACAGACTCCGTGAGGTGCCATGGATTTACACAATGAGGGTCCATATAGCCAGAACTTTTAAATAAAAACCCGGTGAAACTGCAGTGCAGTGGAACCTTTGGTACTTGTATCTCTTAAGCTCATCAGACAGGAGTTGAAAAATTATACTCACTGGAGCAAACTGCAAGCTACTGAAAATTTCTCTCATTTAGGAATGAAAATTTCAGACTCTTTTTCACTACCTGGTAAGCATTGGTAGGCATGCTAGACAGGAAGCTGCCAATATGGAGGTGGGGAGTTAGGGGAGGGGGGTGGGGTAGGTAGATGGGTGGGGTGTTACACACATAATCATCACCATTTGACATGCAGAGGAACTGAGACCCTCTGAGCCTAAATACTTTGCACAAGATTACATATGTGAATGAAGGACTCAGGTTTCTTAACTTATGACCAAGTGCCCTTTCCTCAACATTAATGGTTCCTCAAGTGTTTTTCCAGTGTATTTACCATGACAGATTTAACTTGCCTTCAAGATATAGCAATGAAATACATATTAAAGTGTGAAGCTGTAGCTTAGGGCAAGGCTAATAGGAGACCTTGAGAACTTCTGTGGCCAGAAAAACATAGCAGTGACTCCAGTCAAGTTCTTCAGAGGGACCTCAAAATTTATGCTTGTAATAGAGGGAAAAAATAAAAAGGCCTCAAAACTTAACTTTTTTCCCCGAGACAAGTAAAAAAAAAAAGTACGTATGATTTGATATCTTTTACCAGAGAGCCCAGAGATGGGAAAGTCTAAGGATCTCTGTCCTAGACCTGCATGTTGACATTTATGGACAGTAGTGATGCTTCATTGCCTCAGAATTATTATCTTTCAAAGGTGGTTACAACTTGTCATGTGTACCTCACAGGGATATCTGTAAGGACTATAAAACACAAAACCTCAGGGTCTAAGCCCTTCTCCATGCCTAAAATCTTTCTCCTGAGTCATGTAGTGCTTTGAAAAAAATTTTTTTGTACATTTGGTTATTATGGGAATGAGCATCTATTAAAGAAATCAGATTTTTAGCACCCATGACATTATATCCATTGCTCCAGTGCTAAGCTTTGGCTAACGTTGTCTATAGAAACTGCATCCTGTGTACAGAAACAGCATGTTCACAGTTAGTTACACAAAGCACAGACTTAGGCTCAGAGGGAGGTTCCAGCAGAAGCTCATCACATTTGTACTTTTGAATTTATTTGGCCACAACTTCAAAGTGAACCTCTGGCAACACTGATGACACACCTTCTGTGTCTACGACTTCTGAGCTTGCTGGACCTGAGTTTGCACGGTGTTCTCATTGGGATCTTCCTACGGCACCTTGTGGTTGTCTGAAAGGCAGCTGCTAATCAGGCTGTGGGGATGAACATGGCTTTGTAGGTGGATAGTCCTGACATCAGGAAGTCTCTCTTCTACCACTTTCCTCTGGATGCCTTTGTATAAGTTATTTCACTTTTCTGAGCCTCTACTTCCATATCTTAAAATTAAGAAACCTGTCCTGCAGAATTGATTAAAAACCTAATGAGATAAAATACCTGGCAAAGCGAATGGTAGTAAAAGACTAGTAAATAGTAGCTGTTTTATTATTATCTGAAATCTCTTTCTCATTTAGGAATAAAAGTGATACAGCCGGATGAAAACCCTGGTAACAAATTCTTTTTTTTGGGGGGGGGGGGGTGTGGGGTAGAGGCACCATGGGGTTCCCAGTCCTTTATCAATTAGGTCATTCTTAACGGGTCTGGGGAGGACACCTGGGTACACAGCTTCTTGTACTCCGGTCTGCAAGCCAGACAGGGAAAATGTCAGTAACTCCTTTCAGTGTAAGTAGCAAGCTGCTATTATGGCTTTCTGGGCTACAGAGAGAAAAAGATGCTTCACCTGAAACTGGAACAGTTGGCTTTCCAGCTGCTCCTGTCCATTCCAGAATGGGACGGGAAGCTTCAAGGGGTGAGGTGGCTACTGTGAGTGAATCTGTAGTCACAGATTTAGTGCCATCAAAGAGGTGTAAAAGAGACCCGACAACATACTAATATTGGGGCCGGCCATTCTGTACTCCTCACTACACTCTCCCTGTTCTCCAATAGGCCACTTGGTTTTGCTGGGACTATATTGTTTTGTGCCCTCTCCTGGAGAGCTATGTGTAGTGAAGGCTTTTTTAAAGGTGGTGTTAGAACATATTTACGCAGGATCTCATTTAATCCAGTGAGACAGGCATTGTTATTGCCACTTTAAAGCTGAGGACACGGAACATAGAAGGTTAAGTAACCTGTAGGAAGCTAGAAAGACAAACCTAGGACACAAGTTTTTTTCATTTTCTGCCATGTGACAGTCTTCCAGCCAGATTTACTTATAGAATATACACCTCTATCCTGGTTCCTAGAATTGGCATATGTTCTTCACAACTGTCAAAATATGGTAAAATTGTAATATTTCATGGCTATGCACACAACACACTTGGAAGTAATAAAGAATAGAAATTAAGAGCAAAGGCTTTGAAATCATTGCTACCAGATTACCTTCTTGATTTTGAGTAAGTCATCCCTCAAAACATTTCACAGATAACATACCTACCTTAAGAGTACTATAAGAAATAAAGGCAACAATGTACATAAAGCAACTGCACAATGCGTGGCAGTACTTTGTAATAAACAAAATTTTAACTTTTATTTTAATGGAAACACCTATTCATGGTAAAAAAAAATTTCAAAGAGCACAGGTGAGTGAAATATTAACTTTTCCCAACCTCACACATACTTCAAAACCTAATACCCTCCTCCTCAGAACTGCCCCCAGAGATAACCAAGTTTGCTTAATCCTTTATTCTCTTCTGGATAGATAGATATACAGTCCAGCTAACTCCAAATCTGTTTATATTTTAGAAGACAGAAGTCAAGGAAATATCGACAATCCTAGTAAGAAATCTCATTTCCTCAGTTGATAAATGTCTGTTTCTGCAACATAGAAAAAGTGAGAAATTTCTTTTCCATCAATAAATGGAACAAAGTTGTGAGAGTTTAAGGCGTCATCATATACAGTATAAGGTCATATCCAAATGCTTATATGTATGTGTGGCAGGGACAACTTGACTTTGTTTCTTAAGCATTTCAGTTGTGTCTGGAGACTGTACTGTCTAGAGCAGTGATCTCAATTCTATCAACTCATTGATCCCTTTTTTTTAATAACAAACATTTTATGAAGCCCTTATATTTTTCAGAAATAAGATTCATAGATAAGACCTACACACACCCATTAAAAAATCAATATAATGTCCTGATAAAATTTATAACAGAATTACATGCATTTCAGTATTGAAATGCTTTGACTCTATTAGAAGACTTAAAAAAGTAGACAAATGCTTTTATTTGCTTACTAAATAAATTTGGATTTAAGAGAAAATTGGAAGCTATTTCATACCAGAAATATAAAAAAATGAAAAGGGAAGAGAAACAGTGGACACTAGATAAAAACTATTATGTTTGGTATATATTAGAGCTGTCCAAAAATACTTTGTTTACACGTAAAACTGAGTTAGATTCTGGGTTTGATCATTATAAAACAGGTTTTTAACTTACATGTATCTAGCAGTGCATTTAAAAGTTGTACCAGAAATGGGTCAGTTTTTCATTGTGCGATATTGTCCTTAGCATTATAAGATATCTAGCCCTCTATCTTCACCCAATTATTGTGACAATCAAAAAAATACCCTGACAAATTTCCAGACTGCCTCTTTAGGGGACAGTATTGGCAGCTTGAGAAATCACTGGTCTGTAGTAACATACTAATGCATGAGTGCATCTGCCTGTCCATTTCCTCATCTGTATTCATGTAACTGCATGTGTTAACTATGGCAAGTAAAATCATTAATATGAATTGAAAGCTTTTATAAAATTTACTGGGTATTTAATTCTCTTGGCTTCCCCTATGAAATCTGAACTGTGATCCCACTTGGATACTTTCAGTCAACCCTCCCACTATAGTCTATTTAAACAAAAACACAGCAATAAGTCAGTTATCTGAGTTAAAGGCAGTGTGAAACAGATCATTCTGAGATGGAAGGACTCCACTACTCCTCTCCACTAGTTCAGTGGAAAGGGAAGTGGTTTTCTCTAGAGCAGTGAATGATGTATGAAAAGAAAAAAACATATTTTTAAAAAAACTTTTATGGCTTCATGTTTAAAAATGCAGCTATATCCAATTATGTATATTGGCAGCTATTTGAGTAGGTATATGAACTATACTTCATCCTACTTGAAATAGGACAAAGTATATTGTCCTGTTCTGTGAAGGATACAGAATTAAACTTTACCTCGCATGCATGTACAGAAAATGGAAATAGAAAATTGCTAAGAAATTCTAGAGAACTTGAACAACAAAAAATACTTGTCTTGGCTATATAGATAATAAAATATACCACCTAAGGAACTTTATTAGTTATCTGCATTCAGTTTGTTTACAAAGCCTGTGAAATACTATATAAAGCCTAGATCAGCATGCTGTGATCATATATAAGGAAATACAGCCTGAAATCTGTAATGAACTACATTTATTTGAAAATTGTTGCTGGTTGGATGTATTTCAGGTAAGTTTCTAACTCAGCATGAATGTCTTTGTTCAGGTATTCAGGATATACGTTTTAAGTAGATGATACTTGATAGTAAAAATGTCTTCTATCAGTGATTGTGTTCTCATTAACAGCTCCAGGTCCAGGCCCGGGTCCAGTTCCAGTTCCAGGTCCCAAAACCCATCCCTCTGCATCCTCAGGTGAAATGCTCCTTCCACTGTTTGGGACATTCATCATTTTAATCAGTGCTTCCACTATAAATCTCTTTGTTTTTGTTGCTCTATAGTTTGATACATTCTTTGTTACTTGAAATACATTGCAGGGATTCCAAAGGAAAGCAAAAGGAATGATGTATTTTTCACTTGTTCGCCAGTCACTTGATACAAAGAAAATTGCTTGTTCCTCATTTTGCAAATTCAGAAAGTTGGTCTAGATGTGATCTGTCATAGAATTAACTTTTCACTTACTTCTGTATTCTTACGATTGCATAAAACTGTATACTTCGATTGAATTCAATAAAAGACTTTTAAGATTATTTAGGTATAATTTTAATAGAACTGCCAGATATTAAAATGCCCAATAGTTATGTTAGTAGTTAACATGAATTTAATACCTGAATTTTAAATATCTTCTACTCATCTCTTTGAAGGGTCAGGCTTTCATTTCAAATAGTATCATCCCTTAATCTCTTCATCTTCCCTTGACATATGAACACATTTTATTTTATAAATACAACAGTTTATAGTGTTCTAGTTTGCTAATGCTGCTGGAATGCAAAACACCAGAGATAGATTGGCTTTTATAAAAGGGGGTTTATTTGGTTACACAGTTACAGTCTGAAGGCCATAAAGCGTCCAAGGTAACACATCAACAATCGGGTACCGTGACTGAAGGATGGCCAATGGCATCCAGAAAAGCTGTTAGCTGGGAAGGCACGTGGCTGGTGTCTGCTCCAAGTTCTGGTTTCAAAATAGCTTTCTCCCAGGATGTTCCTCTCTAGGCTTCAGCAACTCAAAAATGTCACTCTTAGTTGCTCTTGGGGCGTTTATCCTCTCTTAGCTTCTCCAAAGCAAAAGTCTGCTTTCAAAGGCCTTCTCCAAAATGTCTCTGTAGGCTGAAGTTCCTCTCAGTTCCAGTGCATTCTTCAGTGTCCCTCTTGGGTATAGCTCCTCTTCAAAACATCTCTCTCAGGTGCACTGAGTTCCTTCTGTTTGTAAGCTCATTTATATGGTTCCAGTGATTTAATTTAGACCCACCCTGAATGGTTGGGGTAACACCTTCATGGAAATTATCCAATCAGAGTCATCACCCCCAGTTGAGTGGGGCTCATCTCCGCAGAAACACTCAAAATAATTACAATCTAATCAACACTGATAGTCTGCCCACACAAGATTACATCAAAGAAAATGGCATTTTGGGAGACGTAATACATTCAAACCAGTACATTTCACATAGTCTCTAACTTGAATCTCATGTTAACTCAGGAATGTAGACAGGGTACTGAATATTTGTATCAAGCAGGGAAAAATGAAATTACAGAATATACCTTTTTTTCCTGAGGTATTGTGGTGAACAAACAGTTACTGACTTAGGCATGGGCTTTCATAACCAACACTTGTTTACATATTGCCAATGTTTCAAAAAGGATTTAAGGTCACTTTCAAAGATAGAAACTAAAAATCTAAATGAGGTGCTAGAAGTTCAGTGTGCTTTAATTCTACCTCTTAAAAGCTCTCTTCATGTTTAGAATTCTGAGTGAAAATTATCCACAAGAACTATTAGCCAGTTGAGGACTAAATACAAAACTTCTGATCAACCGTGTTGGAGATCCCAAGTCCTAAGGCCAAATTTTCCTGCCACTCAAATCTAGAATTCGGTTTTCACTTGTTGGAACAAAAACATAAGACAGTCCAAGTCCATTTATCTAACCAGCTACATGAACAAGTACCACAGGCCTGCTTTGCACATGCAGTCACCAGCAGGATAAAACCTAGGAGGTTGACTGGACCTGCCTTTATAAGGCAGATCCTGGGCCCCATCTAGGTGTACATACTTCTTTGTGAACCAAGAAGGGTGAGGAACCTATCAATGTCAGACACAAAAACAAAAGTCTAGAGAAGTGGTATTCATGATTAATGATCTGTCCAGTAGAGACTGTGACCCAATGAATAACAGTTCTTATCAATTAGATCAACTCTTCCTATTGTAAATTGGTGTGGAGAGGGACAGAAATTCCTTCCATACTGTAATATGTGGATGAGAAGGACAGAAGTACCCTCATTTTGGTCAAGGAGAAAACATGCACAAAGAGATAAATTCCTCTCCCAACAAAGATGGAAGTGCAACAAAGGGGAGAGCCAAGTTGGAAGGATAATCAGTTTTAAAGTTCCCAAGTCTTCTGTAACTGTTAACTAGTCTGCATGTGGGGAGAAATTCTTTGAGAAAATGGACTCTGGATATATACAGTGAATCACATTCATCACTATCCCCATAGTATATTACAGTGGCAAAATTCATGGGACTGTTTGTTTTAACACCCCTTGATATAAGTCAAAGCATCACACCAAGAACACAAAGTTAAAGCATTTCAAGAGGGGCCAACAAGCCAGGGTGTGCAGTTTGTAGTCAGAAAAATGTTTATGTAAGCATTCACAAAAGTTTTTGAGAGGGAAAATCAGATTTAAAATAAGATTAAAATTCTTGAATTATGATTATGATTTAATGTTTATGTGGACATGAATTGTCATTTTCCAAAAGCCAAGTAAACAAAACACCCAGACAGAATTATATAAAAGTCATTACAAATCAAGAATTTATTTGTTTTCCTTTTTTAGAAATAAGATTTAAAAAACAAAAAGATTACAAAAATGATAAGTGATTTTGTCATATCCTAATTGCCTAGTTGTGTTCTGTAAATTCCAAATAAGTAAAATAATACAAAAATATATTTTAAAATCTTTATAGAATGAAAAGAAAACCACATTAATCATTAAATACTCTTGGATTTTCTTTACTCCTCCCATAGATGAATACACAAATATAAAAACAGATGTACATTTACATTGTGAAGTACAAGTCGCCAACATCCAAGTAATTATACAATTTTTGCTATGTGCAAAGTAGACAGTTCATATTTACTTGCTATGGAAAGTAGAGTACAGGCTTATGGAGAATAATTATTAAACACTGATTATTTTTAAGAACAATGCTGTTGTAAAAATGTACAATAGTACTATTTGGTAATTATGTACTTCTCTTTTTAAAAGTAGATACAGCTTTTAGATATAAATCTTTCAAAGCTATCTTTGAAGAGCTGTGAGGTAACTTATTTCGGATTTGATGAACAATAATTTATTAAGTAACCTTCTCAGAAAACAAGCCAAGAGAGGGTTGTTTCTTTTTTTTATTTCCTCCATGTGGTCAGTTTTATTCTTAAGGAAGGCCTAATGCAATAAGAGGATGAATGTCTTAAATCTCCAACACAAGGTTGTGAATTGTCAACTGAAGACACCACCTCTGATATGGATGCTTTCATTCAATCCATGTTCTACCAACTTTATATCTTCTAGATCATCTTTTATGATGCTAATCAAGTGGCTAAGGCCTTCCTGTTGTTGTTTCAAATGCTAGAATGAATTAAAGAAAACCAAATTAATACATCAGTAAATTGCAAGCTACTCCCAGGAAAGGATTCCATTTTTCACTTTTTTACTAGCAATACAGTACCTAGTAAATTTGTTCCATATATAGTGGGCATACATATTTAAACACTTAAACTACATCTTTTGCTAAGAAAACTTCTGGATGACCTATAGTAAAAAACATACTCTGAAGGGCAATAAAATCAGACAAATAATGAGCAATATTTTCAGCAGCAATTTTTACAGAAGATGCAGATATGTATTTTCAGATAGCCATTCCTTTTATCAACCTTTGATTAAAAAACACGGGTATGATATTAATTCAAAGGCATTTAATACAGATGACTAGCAGAATGATCATTCTGTTAAGTGGGAATTCTCATGTTTTGAAATGCAAAGTACATAGTGATGGTAATGGTGATGACAACTACAGTTGCTAACCTTTATAAGAGTCCTTCCCATGTGTGTGAGCAGTATTATAAGAGTGTCACAATTATTAACTCATTTAAAATCCTTTCGAGCACCTTTCTGGGTACCATTTTCACATCTACTTTACAGATAAGGAAATTGACACAGGTATGTGTTCAATATCACTAGGTGATGAGCCAGGATTCAATACCAAAACAATATACTGCATTTCATTATTTTAGGAAGGTAGGTGCTTATATTACTCCCAATTTTATTGTAGTTTTCATACATAAGCTCTTTAATAATAGCTCTTTATTACAACTTGCTGTATTCTTTCTCAGTTTTGTTGCAAATATTTACAATGAAGATAACTCAGGGTATGAACACTTTCCAAGAACCTAGGAGTCAAACAAGTATTACTTTATGTAGAATGACACTAACCATTCTAACCCCCATAATAAAATTGAATTTGTTGATGACATTTATAACCATCTAAAATCCTCAGGGTCATGCCAGCAGTTCTAACTAATACGTTCCATAAACAGTTTACTATCTTAAATATACTTTACTTAGACACAATTCATGGTAGGACAGCTTTCCTTAATTAATCTGTATTTGTACTAATGAAAAGTAGCCACAGCAGTATTCCCAACTTTTTTCATACAAGGTGAGCTTTAGAGAGAAACAAGTGGTTTGTGGTTCTGGCCACCCCAACCTTCTTCACTCAGGTGCCCTGCAGGCTGAGGGCATCAGTAACTCACAGGTTGGGAGGTATGAACTATAGCAGCTGATTCTCAAATGTCAATGTGCATACAGATCACTCTGTGAGCTTGATAAAATGCAGGGTCTGAGATTTTTTTTTTTTTTTGTAAAACATCTTTCTCAAATTTATTTAAAAAAATAAATGCATTATGACAGAGCCCCCCAAATTGGTACACAGGAAGATTTTAAGTAGTATACAAATTAACTTAAGGTACATTAGGAAAAATAACTGGCACATAGAGCCTATGACTTCACAAATACTCATTATTTAAAACAAAGATTTAGAATTTTTAAATGAATTTATTAAAAAAATTAGGTAAGTAGTAGTACAAATGTAAGTGTTAAATGTAAACAGCAAAAATGTGGTGTTGGTACACATGGGAAAAATTTGGGCAATACTGAATTAAGAGGCAAATACTGAATTAAGAGGAGACTCAGTATGTGCCTAATCAAGCCATAGGGTCCTGGCTCTTTAAAGAGGCTCCTTCAGATTTCCTGTCCAACCCACAAAGTTTACCATTAACTATTTTTGCAGGCAGAGAGGCCTTTATTTACTTAGCTGAGTATGGACTGCCCCTCATTGCTGGGTAATCCACTAGCAGAAGCTGCCACTCATCACTGAGCAGTGATGAAATCCCTTCTCTACCCTTCTCTAAGTGCTGTGAATACCACCATACTTGTCTTTTGTTGAAGGAAATATGCTGACCTCAATGATTTCAACAGGTCTTTCATTAAGAGGTTCTTGTGAAGCTCCCAAAGCTTTACACAGTGTGTGTATGGGGAAAGGGCTGGGGGTGGGGGAAAGAGCACTGAGTCAGAAGGGGTGTTTCTGGCCTACCCAGGGTCTGAGATTTTGCATCTCTAAGAGATCCCAGGTGAGGCTGCTGCTGCTTCTTAAACTTGAAGTAGCAGGGTCTAGAGAACTTTGGTGCTTTCACTACCTCTGAATTCACCCTAGTACAAGACTTACCTGCTTGATTTCTCGTAACAGATCTGCATCTATGTAATATCTTTCTTCAGATTTGACTGCCCCAAAATGATTCTGCATTCTGATTTGGGACATCAATTCATTTAGTCGGCCCTAAAAATAAAACAAAACTGCTAACAATACCAACCATTTTTACAAGAAAAAATATGTAAAATTTTCCAATTCTTCCTTGTACATATTTGAAACATAAATGTATTTAAGTTGAAAACATCACAGATAAGAGTTTGCTTTGGAAATGAGGTTTTGATGAAAGAGAATGTATGCTCTTCATACAAAATAATTCCTTTTTGAAGACTATTTAACTTTTTCCCTGGAGAGCATTCTGAAACTTTGTGGGTCTTCTAAGTGCTCACCTTGAACTGAGTAGGTGCATTTAGTTCACACTGAATTGTATCCAGCTGAACTCGTAACTGCTCTTCATCCGCCTGGATGGCATAACCACTCTTCCTCTGAATTTCCTGTTTGATTAGGACCTATACAATCACAAAAGAAAACCCACCAATACCAACAGAATCTTTTCAGTTATGTAAGTAATTTTATTACAATCAGTTGTTGAAGGCTAACACTCCCCCTAGTAGGGCTTAGTTAGCAGTTTAACATTTGAATTATGTTTCTGTCAGTTTTAATATGGCAATTTATCACATAAGTATGGAGACTTACACTTAAATTTTTTTTAAACTATGGTCTTTTTATGGCTTTACCAAAACAAGTACGAAAATAGTCAACATAATGACAGTTTTAGACATTTACCCACAAGCTTTCAAAATCAAGTGTTCTTTAAATAAAAACAAATTTAGTCTATAATACTGAAGAGCTTTAAAAATTAATTTTATTTGATTTTTTATTATATTACAAAAGCAATGTGTTAGAGACAACAGAATGACAATATATAAAGGCAATGCAAATTCTCTCTCCCACACTCGAGACAGTGCTGACACACTGATGTGCATTCTTTACTTTTCTCCTTGCTCATACATACAAGGAACCAAGAATGTTTGTTTCCCAACTTTTATTAAAAAAAAACCATATCAGACACCATTCTGCAATAAGTCTTTTTTTTAAATTAAATTTTTAAACTTAAAAAATACAGTAAAATCAGGTGAGGTAGTTTGCATACTGATCTCTTAAGGCATACTGATCTCTTAAGGCATACTGATCTCTTCTTGCTTTGCTTCTACTCACCAACCCCAAGCTACCCTGTTAATAACTAAGTATGAGTCCCTCTAAACATTTATCCCATGTTCCATAACCACATATCTTTCAGACATCTATAGGTAACTATCTAATTTTCAAAAAAATTGGATATTGCATTTTTTCTCAGCCTAACTTCATGAAAATCATTATCTAATTTTTATTTTTAATAGTGCAAAAATTTTCATGCATTGTTAAATTGTGTTTTTTTATTTTTAGGTGATATTCATATGATATACACACCATCATACTGAAGTGTACAGTTCAGTGGTATTTACTGTATTCACAATGTTAATGGAACTACCACCTCTCTCTTAGTTTCAAAACTTTTTCATCACTCCATAAAAACACACCCCGTATTCAATAAGTAATCACATCCTCCCCTCCCCCCCATCCCCTGCTAACCTCTAATCACGCTTTCTGTCTTTATGGGTTTACCTATTCTAGATATACAATATAAAGGGAATCATACAATATATGACTTGTACCTGGCTTCTTTCACTCAGCATATTTTCAAGGTTCATCCAACCATATCATGTATCAGTATCTTGTTCCCTTTTATGGCTGAATAATCCATTGGATGTATATACCACAATTTGCGTATCCATTCATCTGTTGATGGGCATTTGGGTTGTTCCCACCTTTTGGCTATTACGAATAATGCTGCTATAAACATTCATGTACCAAGTTCTATGTGGACATAGGGTTTCATTTCTCTTGGGTAAATACCTAGGAGTGGAATTGCTGAGTCATATGGTAATTTTATGTTTAATTTTTTGAGAAACTGCCAAACTTTTCCACAGTGGCTACTCCATTTTACATTACTACCAGCAACATAAGAGTGTTCCAATTTCTTCACATCCTGGCCAACACTTATTCTCCATTTTCTTGATTAAAGCCTTCCTAGTGCAGTGGGAAGTGGTAGCTCACTGTGGTGCTGATTTACACATCACCTTGATGATCAATGATGTTAAACATCCTTTCATGTGCTTGTTGGCCATTTGTGTATCTTCTTTGGAAAAATGCCTATCCAAGTACTTTGTCCATTTTTAATTGGGTTGTTTGTCTTTTTCTTGTTGAGTTGTAAGAGTTCTTTATAAATTCTGGATATTAAACCATTATCAGAAAAATGACTTGCAAATATTTTCTCCCATTCTGTAAATTTTTTCACAAAATTCAGTATTGCCAACCTAACAATATTAAGTCGTCTGACCATTGAACACAGATGTCCTTCATTTACTTTGGTCTTCAATTTCTTTTTTTTAGTTTTCAGGATACAAGTCTTTTACTTCCTCAGTTAAATTTATTCCTAGGTATTTTATTCTTTTGGATGCTATTGTAAATGGAACTGTCTCCTTAATTTCTGTTTTTGATTCTTCACTGCTGGTGTAGAGAAACTACTGATTTTGCATGTTAATCTTGTAGCCTGCAACTCTGCTAAATCCATTTATTAGCTCTAGTCTGTTTATTTGGATTCTATGGGAGAGTTGAGATATAGAATCTTATCATCTGCAAATACAGTTAGTTTTACTTCTTACTTTCCAATTTGGATGCCTTTTGTTTACTTTTCTTTCCTCATTGCTTTGGCTAGGACTTCCAATACAATGTTGAATAGCAGTGATGAAAACTTAAAGTAGGCATCCTTGTCTTGTTCTCATCTTATGGAAAAGATGTTCAGTCTCTCAACTGTAGGTTTTTTCATAAATGCCCTTTATCATGTTAAGGAAGTTCTGATCTATTCCTAGTATGCAGAGCATTTTTAACATGAAGTGTATTAAGTCTGCCTTTGCTGTGTCAATCGCTGTTCATGTTTTTGTTTCTTCCTTTTGTTCCATTAACACTGATTTTTTTCCTTTTGTTCCATTAACACTGATTTTCATTTGTTTAACCATATTCCTATGATAAATTCCATTTGGTCCTGGTGTATAATCCTTTTAATATATTGTTGGATTCAGTTTGCTAGGATTTTGTTGAGGATTTGTAAGACATACTGCTCTGTAGTTGTGTTTTGTTTTTATCCTTTGCGCTATCTGTGTTTGACTTTTGTATCATAATTCTTTGGTAAGAAATGTTCCTTCCTTTTCTATTGTTTTTGAAAGAGTTGAAGTAGGATTGGCGTTAATACTTCTTTAATGTTTGGTAGAATTCAGCAGTAAAGCAATTTGGTCCTGGACTTTTATTTGTTGGGAAGTTTTTATTACTGATTCAATCTCTTAACTTGTTAAAAGTCTACAGAGATTTTAAATTTCTTATTGAATCAGTTTTTGTAATTTGTGTTTCTATGAATTTGCACTTTTCATTTAGATTAGTTTGTTGGCATACATTTGTTCACAGTATTCTCTTATAATCCTTTTAATTTCTGTAAGGTTGGTAGTAATCCCCCCCCCCCTTTTATTTCTGATTTTAGTTATTTGCATCTTCTCTTTTTTTCCTTAGTCACTGTAGCTAACTTTTGATTTTATTGTTTTTCTATTCTCCATTTTGTTTTTCTTTGCTCTGTTATTATTTCCTCCCTCTGCTGTCTTTGGGTTTAGTTTATTCTTTTTCTACTTCCTTAAGGGTAAAGTTAGGTTGTCAATTTGAGATCTTTCTTCTATTTTAATGTAAGCATATAAAGCTACATATTTCCTTCTACATACAGCTCTAGCTGCATCCCACAATTTTTTTTTCCTTTTCATTAATCTCAATTTATTTTTTAATGTCCCTAGTTATTTCTTCTTTCACAATACATTATTAACCAATAATTTATTCAGTCATTCCTCAGTTGATGGGCATATATTGTTTCTAGTTTTAACACTGAACAATGCCCTAATGTATATGAATGTATATCTTTATTTACTGATCTATATCCCCCAAAATGAGATTGCTAGGTTTAAAAATATGTGTATCGGTTCTAACAGAAGCTGCTAGATTGCTTTCCCCAAAGATCCTAACAATTTAGATTCACAGGCTTACATGTGAGAGAATCCATTTCCCCACATTCCTGTGAGGTGTTGTTGCTTTGAATTTTTGCCAATCTGATGGTTTACAGGGATCTCACATTTTTTCCTAGAATTTGCATTTCTCTAATTCCTAGTAAGTTAAAGGAGTGTCTTTTGATGGTTAAGAACTACTTAGCATTTGCTGTTCTGTGAACTGCCTTTACACATACCCTGTTCATATTCCCAGGTTTTCTTGTCAAATGATAGGATCTTGTTCTAGTTTGCTAATGCTGCAGAATGCAAAACACCAGAGATGGATAGGCTTTTATAAAACAGGGATTTATTTTGCTACACAGTTACAGTCTTAAGGCCACAAAACGTCCAAGGTAACAGATCAGCAATGGGGTACCTTCACCGGAGGATGGCCAATGGCGTCCGGAAAACCTCTACTAGCTAGGAAGGCAGCTGGCATCTGCTCCAAAGCTCTGGCCTCAAAACGGCTTTCTCCCAGGACGTTCCTCTCTAAGCAAGCTTGCTCCTCTTCAAAACATCACTCCCAGCTGCACTCCGTTCCCTCTCTCTGAGTCAGCTCATTTATATAGCTCCACTGATCAAGGCCCACGCTGAATGGGTGGGGCCATGCCTCCAGGGGAACATCTCATCAAAATCATTACCCACAGCTGAGTGGGGCACATTCCAGGCAAATCTAAGCATCACCAAAGCGTCTGCCCCACACAAGACCACAAAGATAATGGCATTTGGGGGACACAGTACATTCACACCGGCACAGATCTCTTTGTACATTATCCATATTAGCAGTACAGCAAAAAAAGCCAACGGATAAATGGCTTCTGGTATCATTTCCTCTACAAAATTTTCTAATTCTTATGTACCAAATTTTATTTTATAGTTGCTTTCTGGTCAAAGGTCTCCTCAATCCCTACGTTATATATATAGCCTCATAATTTTCTTAGAGTTAGGACTTTAATCCAGTTTTACTATTTGGTGTGATACAATGACCAATTTTTTTCCAGAAGGATAGCCAGGTACTCTAGCATTATTTATTAAATGAACCTACTAAATAAATATAAATAATGTATGCATCTTTTTCACATACATTAAATTTTCATATATATTTGCAACTATGTCTGGATTCACTATTATGTCCAACCCTATGTCAATACCATCTTGATATGACTGCATTAGCATTGACTCTTAAAATCTGGTAAGATAAACCACCTCATCATTTCTTCCATCTCCCCTCCCACGAGCTAGTCTCAAACATTTATCCTCTTAAAGATCATTTTAATCAATTTTTTTAAAAAGGGTAGAATTCATTTTAAATATCTGGAATAGAAAGTGGCTATTTTTATACTGTCTTTTCATCTAAGAATATGGTTTATCTATTTATTTGTAAAGACCTTATTTCAGATTTTTACTTTCCTCATAAATTTGACACTAAGATTTTGTACTTTTTGCATACGTTTATTCCTGTTTTACAGTTTTCATCATAGTGAATGGAATATTTTCCTATTTCCATTTGTAATATAAAGAAAAGCTAAATTTTTACACATCTTGTATCCAGCTACCTTAGCTTAAAAATTCTACTAATTTATTCCCTTGGGCTTTCTGGAATACAATCATATTGTCAGCAAAAAGGAGGTAAGTTAATCTCCCTTCCAATGGGTATATTAATTATTTAATTTCCTTAGTCATTTTCATGAACATTAAGTAATAACATTAAGTAATAATAACAATATTGGGTATCAGTGTCTACTTCCTGGATGTGATTTTAGTGTTTTGCCACTTAGAATATTTGCTGTTGGTTTTTGGTAATCTAATCTATTCTCCCTTTTTTAAAAAAATATTTATTTTTATTTAGTAATGCATAAAATATAGGATTCTCATATTCCACTCTATTATGAACACCTTGCGTGGGGGTGGTATATGTGATACATTTCATGAAAGCACATTTTTATAATTGTACTATTAACTGTAGTCCATGGTTTAACTCACAGGTCACTGTTCATGTGCAATTCCATGGATTTTTTAAAAACATTTTTATCCTAGTACCACATATATGACTTAACATTTCCCCTTTTAATCACATTCAAATTTATAATTTAGTGCTGTTAATTTTGTTCATAATGTTGTACTATGTCATCACCACAACTTTTCCATCCTCTCAAATAGAAACTTTGTATATTTTAAGTCTTAACTCCCTATTTCTACTCCTACCTTGTCCCCTGGTAACCTTGAATACAAGATTCTGATTCTGTGAGTATACTTACACTAATCATTTCATATCAGTGACAGCATAAAATATTTGTCTTTTCGTGGCTGGTTTATTTCACTCAATATGTCGTCTTCAAAGTTAATCCATTTTGTTGCACATATGAGAACTTCATTTCTTTTTACAGTGGAATATTTCCATTGTGTGTGTGTATATATACACACACACAATTGTATATAAGTATATATACATAATTGTATATATGTATATATACATTGTGTACATATATAACGTGTATATATAGACACACATTTTGTTTTATATATACACATAAGTTATATATATACACACACACAACATTTTGTTGATCCATTTATCAGTTTATGGACACTTGAGTTACTTCCATCTTTTGGCAATTGTGAATCATGCCACCATGAACATTGGTGTGCAAATATTCTGTTTGAGTCCCTGCTTTAAATTCTTCTGGGTATATACCCAGAAGTGGGATTGCCAGATTATATGGTAAATAACTTTCTGAAGAACTGCCATACTGTCTTTCAGAGAGGCTGCACCATTTTACATTCCCACTGACAATGAATGTGGGTTCCTATTTCTCCACTTGCTCTCCAAACTTGTAATTTTATGTTTAACAGTAGTCATACTAATGGGTGTGAAATGGTACCTCATTATGGTTTTGATTTGAATTTCCCTAATCGCTAATAATGATGAGCACTTTTAATGTGCTTTTTTGGCCATTTGTAGAGCTTCCTTGCAGAAATGTCTATTCAAGACATTTCCAATTTTAAACTGAATTTGTCTTTTTGTTGAGATGAAGGATTCTTTATATATTCTGGATTTAAATCCTTACTGGATACCTGGTTTCCAAATATTTTCTTTCATTGTGTAGGCTGTCATTTTATTTTCACGATAAGAACTTTGAGGCATAAAAACTTATTTTGATGAGGGTCCCATTTATCTATTTTTTAATTTCTTGCTTGTGCTTTGGTTGAAAAGTGTAAGAAACCACTGCCTAACACAAGGTCCTGAAGATGCTTCCCTACATTTTCTTCAAGGAGTTTTATAAGCCTGGTTCTTATAAATAGACTTTTGATCCATTTTGAGTTAATTTTTGTATATGGTGTGATTCATTCTTTTGCATATGGATATCCAGTTCTCCCAGCGTGATTTGTTGAAGAAACTACTCTTTCCCGAGTAGTGGTCTTAGCCCACTGGTCAAAAATCAGTTGGACAAGAAGTGCAGGTCTGAGCTCAGCAGCAGTATAGTCCCCAGCCTCTCCCTGTCCCGGCTCTCAGTCAGCGACTTGCAGGGGACCCTCTGCGAAGAACCGGGCTACCGGGCTCCAGGCGTTGGGCGGGCAGTGATGCGGAGTCCATGATCACGATGGAGGCTTTGCTGGCCTTGGCCGTCAAGGCCTTGGGCTTGACCACAGCCTCCGGCTCCTACAAAGTCTTTTGCAAGGGACTCTCTTGAACCCCTCTTGCCTTCAACTTGGACTAGCAGCTGTGCATGAACTTTCCATAATTCTATGTCGCAGGATCCATGATCCTCAATATACACTTGCAGGTATAGTTTTAGAGCCCTGATTAAATTGCTGGCTTGATGGCACACCCACCAGTAACCTGACAGCTAAGTGGCCCTGCCAGTGGGAAGCCCTACAGTCTCGCGAGATTCCCGGTTGGCGTTGGCTCTCCTGACCATCACAAACTGCTTGCAGGGACAAGAGAGAGGAATTATGCGATTCTGGAAGCAGAGAATTTAAATTAAGACCCACAGAAATATTTAAGAAGCCGTGCAAACTTAAAATAGAAACAGGAGAAACTTAAGGATGTGACAAAGGGCACAGGGAGCATTATAAAAAAGGGAAGATGCTAAACTTTTTAGAAAAAAGTTTTTTATGTGTACAACAAACTCATGGCCCAAACCATGAGGAAACCAGTACACTTCAGGAATTTTGGATTGGATTGTAAGCAACACAATGAATGAGAAATAAGATGAAGAAATTAAGGATATGATGTGGTATTATGTATTTCTTCATCCCACAAGAGTAAACATCAACAATCAGGTGAAAACAAAACTTACGGGAAAGGGATTCTCCAAATACCAAGCAACATAAAATGCTATGATTTCTAATAGTGGTAGGACAGTAAGAAAGTGAACTCTATTTCATCATCCCTATGAACAGCTGTTTCAAGGACAATATCAAGACCTTTGGAGCCAGAGAGAAGGGAATGCAGTCAAAGTTTGGGTGTTCAATGACTCACATTTAAATAATCCTAACAATGTAAATGCTGTTTCTCATCTTTTAAGGGAATACTTAATTATAGTTACAAAGTTGAATGCAAATGTTCTCAACTTTGATAATGTAGAAATTTAGGGTTCACAAGTGGAGATATTGAAGGGGGGAGGAGAAAAAATTAATGGAATAATTGTGGTATTCTTATAAAGTGGGAAGTTAAGAGGTACTGGGTATTGTTGAAGGAAAAAAAGACATGTTTTAGTACTTAAACAGTAGCCACAAGTCTAAAGTAGTATATAACTATATTAAAGAGGGAGGAGAGTAGGGGAGAATTGCATGACATCAACAGGAAATGCGTAAAGGAGAGTTCAGGTGGGATGTCTCAAAAAGAAAAATTGTTAAGAGAACGTCTTTGCATTTGAATGTACAAATAAGAGATTTTTTGTTTTCCAGAGTTTGGAGGTAAATTAATGATGTGTAGATTTAAAACATGAAAAAAGCAAAATTAAGGTGATTGTAACCCCCAGGAAAAGTGAAAAGTTGTTAATGAAGTACACTGCAGACCTCAACTGTGAATAATACTAGTCATATAAAGTCGGTCATTATTTTGTAAACACTGAATACTGATTTAACAAGAAATGATTATGTAACAATGGGAAAACAGGAGAAGGGCAAGGTGTGTATGTAATTGGGGAGAGTCAATCAAAATCTAATATAAAAAACTGTCCAAAAAAAAACTGTATAGACATGGTATTTAGAAAAATGGAGGTAACTACAATAATAAATAGCTACGATAAACGTAGTTGTCTATGGAGAAAGGAAATCAGGGGAAGTAGAGAAAAAGCAGAGGAACGCTGTATTTCACTACCTAATAGTATTATTTTATTTTTTTGAACTATTTATATGTATTTCTTTGAGTAAATTTAATTTAAATAAATTTCATTTTTTTAAAATTCCCCAGATAATTAAAAGTGTACACCACTGGTTGAGATCTACCGGAGTAGAATGGGATTGAATTTTTAAATCAGGCAGGCCTCTGTTAAACTACATTGTGGCCTTAGGTGAGCCTATATATCTCCCTAAACTTCGGTTTCTTAAACTGTTAAATGAGGGTAAAAATACCCACCTTGAAAGGTCAGTCTGAGATTTAGAAATGTCTGCCTTAGTGCTGGATATATACACAATAAGCATTATATACTGTAACAGAATATCACATTAAGATGTGAATAAAACTTAAAACTCAACAATAACAAAAAAAAATCAGTTGACCATAAATGTGAGGGTTGAATTCTGAACTCTCAATTCCATTCCACTGGTCTACATGTCTGTTATTGTGCTGATACCATGCTGTTTTGATTACTGTGGCTTTTTAATACGTTTAAAGTTAAGGAAGTATGAGTCCTTCAATTTCATTCTCCTTTTTCAAGATGGCTTTGGCTATTTGGGGCCCCTCACCCTTCCAAATAAATGTGGTAACTGGCTTTTCCATTTCTGCAAGGAAGGTTGTTGGATTTTTTAGTGGGATTACGTTGAATCTAAATCGCTTTAGATGGAATTGATATCTTAATGATATTTGGTCTTCCAATCCATAAACACAGAATGTCCTTCCATTTATTTATGTCTTGATTTCTTTTAGCAATGTTTTGTAGTTTTCGGTGTACAAGTCCTTTATAGCTTTGGTTAGATTTATTCCTAGATATCTGATTCTTTTAGTTGCTATAGTAAGTTTAACTTTTTCTTTTTTTCTTGATTTCATCTTCTGATTGTTCATTGCTAGTGTATAGAAATGCTACTGATTTGGGGGTTTGATATTGTACCACGCCACTTTGCTGAATTAACTTATTAACTCTGGTACCTCTGTTGTTGATTTCTCAGGATTTTCTGTATATTGGGATCATGTCATCTACAAATAGAGCAAGTTTTACTTCTTCTTTTCCAATTTGAATGGCTTACATTTCTTTTTCTTCCTAACTTCTAGGACAATGTTGAATAACAGTGATGACAGTGGTCATCCTTGTCTTGTTCCAGATCTTAGAGGGAAAGCTTCCAGTCTTTAACCACTGAGTACGATGTTAGCTGTGGGTTTTTCATGTATTTCCCTTATCTTTGCATACCTGGGATAAATCCCACCTGACCATGGTGTAATTATTTTAATGTGCCCTTGAATTCGGTTTGCAAGTCTTTTGTTGAGGATCTGTATAAGAGCTATTTGTAATTTTCTTTTCTTGAGGTATCTTTATCTGGCATTGGTATTAGGATGATGTTGGCCTTATACAATGAGCTGAGTAGTATTTCCTCCTGTTCAATTTTTTGGAAGAGTTTTGGCAGGATTGGCAATAATTCCTTTAGAATGACTGGTAGAATTCACCTGTGAAGCCATCTGATCCTGTGCTTTTATTTGTTGGGAGGATTTTGATGACTGATTGTGGCAGCCCATGGCCTGAACAAAACAGGCCTGCAGACCTTGGCACACAGCAGTCTGCATGACCTAGGTAGCTAATGTTTAACCTATCATCTTTGTAAGCCAGTAAAGAGAAAAAGGGTAAATTGTAACTTTAAACAGGAAGTAAGCAGTAGATGAGAAACTCTTGGTCTCAGGAAAGAGCAAGAATGTTAATCTAGTCTACCTGCTTCCTGGCCCCTAAGTGTTATCACTCTTGTGGTTATTTACAAAGCCCCATCCTATAATTCTTTCCTTCCTGCATCACTCTCATGTAACAGGATGCCCTTCCACCCTTAGGAATGTCTTTGTCTTAAACCCTTAAAACTGGCTTGCTGTCCTTTTTCAATTGTGTGGCCAACTTCCCTGCAAAAGCGCTACCTGCTGGCGAGAAAAAAGTTGTTTGATTTCTGCTGATTTCCACCTCTCTGTGAGTAAACCTCTCTGTGAGTAAGCCCCAAATAAAGTTCATGTTTCAGAAAATGCTCAGTGTATTCTTTGGTCTCTTGACTAGCAAAGCCCCCTTGGGCTGTGACACTGATTCAATCTCTTTATTTGTGACTGATCTGTTGAGGTCTTCTAATTCTTCTAGAATCAGTTTAGGCTGTTTCTAGGAATTTGTCCTTTTCTTCAAAGTTGTCTATTTTGTTGGCAGACAGTGGTTCACAGTATGCTTTTATGGTCCCTTTTACTTCTGTGGGATCAGTAGTAATGTCCTCCCTCTCATTTCTGATTATTTATCTGCATCTTCTCTCTCTTTGTCTTTATCAATCTAGTTAAGGGTTTCTCAATTTTATTGATCTTTTCAAAGAACCAACTTTTGGTTTTGTTACTTTTTATTGTTTTTTAATTCTCAATTATACTTATTTCTACTCTAATCTTTGTTATTTCTTTCCTCCTGCTTGCTATGGGATTAGTTTACTGTTCTTAGTTCCTTCAGGAGTGCAGTTAGGTCTTTGATTTTAGCTCTTTCTTTTTTAATGTAAGCATCTTGGGCTACAAATTTCCCCCTCATGGCTGCCTGTGCATTTTCTCATTTTCCTTCATCTCAAAATTATTTACTGAATTACTTTGCCATTTATGATTTGACCCACTGATCATTTAATAATATGTTATTTAGCTTCCATATATTTGTGGATTTTCCAGTTCTCCACCTGTTACTGATTTCCAGCTTCATTCCACTGTAGTCAGAGAAGATGCTTTGTAGAATTTCTAGCTTTTTACATTTATTGAGACCTGTTTGTGATGCAATTTGTCATCTATCCTTCTCATGTGCACTTGAGAAGAATGCATATCCTGCTGTTTTGGGGTGATCATTATATGTCTGTTAGGTCTAGTTCATTTACCATATTATTCAAGCAGTTTGTTTCCTTATTGGTCTTCCATCTAGATGTTCTATCTCTTGATGAGAGTGGTGTATTGAAATCTCCAACTATTATTGTAGAGGTGTCTATTTCTCCCTTCAGTTTTGCCAGTGTTTGCCTCATATATTTTGAGGCACCATGGTTAGGTGCATAAATATTTATGATTGTTATTTCTTCTTGGTGGATTGGTCCTTTTGTTGATAACATACTGTCCTTTGTCTCTTATAACAGCTTTTGACTGGTATTAGTATATTATTATAGCTACCCCAGCTATTTTCTGATTACTATTTGCATGGAATATCTTTTTCCAATCATTCACTTAACCTATTTATGTTTTGGGGTCTAAGGTGAGTCTCTTGTACACAACATAAAGTTGATCATGCTTTTTAATCCACTTTGCCAATCTGTGTCTTTTGATCGGTGACTTTAATTCATCAGCATTCAGTGTTAATACTGTAAAGGCAGTACTTCAACCATTTTGTCCTTTGGTTTTATTATGTCATTTTTTTTTTCGGTCTCTCCTTTCCTTTATTGCAACCTTACCTTTCTGTTTAGTTGATCTTTTGTGATGTATCCAACCCCTTTCTCATTTCTGTTTCTGTATATTTTCAAAGTACTTATCCTGGAGTTTACATCACACATCGTACATCTATAACCTACTAATTTGTAATGATACCAACTTAGCTTCATAGCAGAAATATTCTCTGAATCTTCATTTCTTCATAGTACAAGTCATTCTCTTCTGTCTTTTCCTTTCAACTGGCAGAACTCTCTTTAGTAATTCTTGTATAGTAGGCCTTTTGTTGACAAACCCACTCAGTTTCTGTTTAACTGTGAATATTTTAAACCCTCCCACATTTTTGAAGGGCTGTTTTGCCACTGTTTTCCTGGATAAAGTATTTTTGACTGGCAGTTTGTCTCTTTCAGTACCTTAAATATACCACTGTGTCCTCACTTCCATGGTTTCTGATGAGAAATCAGCACTTAGTCTTATTGAGGATCCCTTGTATGTGATGAATCACTTTTCTTTTGCTGATTTCAGAATTCTCTAGTTATCTTTGGCCTTTGACACTCTGATTCATATGTGTCTCGGAGTAGGTTAGGATTAGGATTTATTCTGTTTGAAGTACACTGCGCTTCTTGGACATGTATATGTCTTTCATAACAGTTGGGAAATTTTTAGTCATTATTTCCTCACTATTCTTTCTGCCCCTTTTCCCTTCTCTTCTCCTGAGACACCCACAACGTGTATGTTTGTGTGCTTTGTGCTGTCACTTAAATCCCTGGGACATGCTCAATTTTTTCTATTCCTTTCTCTACCTCTTCTTCTGACTATATGATTTTGATTGCCCTGTCTTCTAATTCTTGGATTCTTTGTTTTGTCTGCTCAAATCTTCTGTTCTATGCCTCTAGTGTATTTTAAATTTCTACTATTGTGCTTTTCATCCCCATAATTTGTTGTTTCTTTTTATACTGTCAAATTCTTCTTCATGCTCATACATTGTCTCCTCAATATCTTTTATCTCTTTATATATAGTCCTTTATTTCCTTGAATTGATTTGGATTTGTTTGAACTTCTTTGATTAGTTCCAAATTCTGTCTCCTCTGAAGTTTTAATTTGTTCCCTTGTCTGAGCCATATCTTCCTGTTTTTTTAGTATGGCTAGTAATTTTTTACTGATGTCTAGGCATCTGATTATCTTGATAAGTTAACTCTGAAGTTCAGTTTCTCCCTCTTGTCTAGGGTTTTACTGTTGATTGGCTTTGTGCTAATGCTCTTCAGTGACGCTTGGTCCAACTTATTCTGGACCTTTAGAGTAGCCTGAGTTTTAGTGATCAGATTTTCTCAGCTGCTCTTTGATTCATGAACTGGATATGTGGTACAATTTTTAAGATTGCACTTTTTGTGCAGTTGTTTCACTCCAGGATGAAGTTTCCTTTTCTCTGTTCTGTCTCTGGGAATCTTGATCTGTTTTTGTCATGCAGAATTTTCTTCCCAGCTTCTCTTATTTAAATTTGCTCCCTCACTCAGTGCCCCATTTTCCTTACACTTTTCATTTCTGAGACTCTCCAGTCTCACAGTTCAGTTTAACTCCCTTAAAAAATTTTTTTTCTTTGGTATCCTGCCCCAGGGAGTAAGATAAGATCAATTCAGAAAAGTGGGACACTCCAAAAAATGTTCATTTTGCATTTAGGGAATCTACTTGGGTAGAACTGACATCTTAACAATATTTAGTCTTCCAATCTGTGAACATGGAATGTCTCCATTTATTTAGGTCTTCTTTCATTTCTTTTAGCAGTGTTTTATAGACTTCACACCCAAAGCACAAGCAAGAAAAGAAAAAAATGGGACCTCATCAAAATTATAAACTTTAGTGCCTCAAAGTACTTTTATCATGAAAGTAAAATAACAACCTATACAATGGGAGAAAATATTTGGAAACCACATACCAATAAAGGTTTAATATCCAGAATATCCTTCAACTTAACAACAAAAAGACAAACAGCCCAATTAAAAAATAGTCAAAAGACTTGACTAGACATCTCTCCAAAGGAGATATACAAATGGCCAGAAAGCTTATGAAAAGATGGTCAACATCATTAGCCATTAGGGAAATGCAAATCAAAACCACAATGAGCACACCCATTAGAATGGCTGCTATTTAAAAAAAAAAAAAAGGAAAATAACAAGCGTTGGAGACAATGTGAGAAATAGGAACACTCATTCATTGCTGGTGACAATATAAAATGATGCAGCCTCTGTGGAAGACAGTTTGGCGGCTTCTCAGAAAGCTAAGTATAGACCTACCATATGACCCAGCAATCTCACTTCCAGGTATATACCCAAAAGAATTGAAAGCAGGGACTCAAACACATAATTGCACAGTGATGTTCGTAACAGCATTATTCACAATAGCCAAAAGATGGAAGCAATCCAAGTATCCATCAACTGATGAATGGATCAACAAAATGCAGTATAAACATACGATGAAATATTGTTCAGCTGTAACAAGGAATGAAGTCCTGATACAGACAACAACATGGATGAACTCTGAGGATGTCAGGTTGAGTGAAATAAGCCAGACACAAAAGGACAAATATTGTATGATCTCACTGATATGAACTAATTATCGTAAGAAAACTCATAGTTAGAATCTAGAATACAGGTTTCCAGGGTGGAGAATGGGGAGCTGATGCTTAATTTTTGCAGAATTCTATTTAGGTTGATTGTAAATGTTTGGAAATGGATAGTACTGATGGTAGCACATTGTTATGAGTGTAATTAACAGCGCTGAATTATGTTTGTGAATGTGGTTGAAAGGGGAAGTTTTGGGTTATGTATGTTACTAGAAGGAAAGTTAAAAGATAAAGCATGGGAAAATGAGACGAAATAGTTTCAGTGGCTGAGAGATTTCAAATGGAGTCGAGAGGTCACTCTGGTGGACATTCTTATGCACTATATAGATAACACCTCTTAGGCTTTAATGTATTGGAATAGCTAGAAGTAAATACCTGAAACTACCAAACTCCAACCCAGCAGCCTGGACTCCTGAAGACAATTATATAATAATGTAGATTACAAGGGGTGACAGTGTGATTGTGAAGACCTTGTGGATCACACCCCCTTTATCTAGTGTATGGATGAGTAGAAAAATGGGGATTAAAAACTAAAGGACAAATGGGGTGGGATGGGGGGATGATTTGGGTGTTCTGTTTTCACTTTTATTTTTTATTCTTGTTCTGGGTCTTTCTGATGCAAGGAAAATGTTCAGAGATAGATTGTGGTGATGAACGCATAACTATGTTATCATACTGTGGACAGTGGATTGTATACCATGGATGATTATATGGTGTGCGAATGTATTTCAATAAAACTGAATTGAATTAAAAAAAAAAAAAAAAAGATAAAGCATGGGATTGTATAACAGTGAACCCTGTTGTGGATGATGGACTGTGGTTAATAGTACAAATATAAAAATGTTCTTTCATGAATTATAACAAATGCATGAAACTATCACAAGGTGTTAATAATAGTGTGGTATGTGGAAAAGAATACACCTAATGTAAACTATGGACTATAGTTTAACAGTAGTATTTTAATATTCTTTTACCACCTGTAAAAACGGTACTACACTAATGCAAAGGGTCAACAATAGGTGAGTACATGGGAACGCTGTATTTTTTACATGCCTGTTTTGTAAACCTACAGTTTCTCTAATTTGAAAAAAAAACAACTTTAAAACAAAAACATTATGCTAAGTGAAAGAAACCAGACACAAAGCACTACATATTATATGATTCCATACATATAAAATGTAAATATAAATAAATCTAGATTCAGAATTAGATTAGTGGTTACATAGGGCTGGGAAGGATAGAAGGATTGAGAGGTTACTGCTAAGGAGTATGGGGTTTTTCTTTTTGGTGTAATAAATGTTCTAAAATTGACTGTGGTGATGAATGCACAGTCAATTTATAGTTAATGTTCTAAAATGACTGTGGTGATGAATGCACACGGTCAATTTATAGTAAATGCCAATGACTGTCCACTTTGAAAACAAAATAAACAAGCAAACAAATGGGGATGCAAAATGATGCAGCTGCTTTGGAAAACAGTTTGGCAGTTCCTCAAAAAATTCAACAGTATTACCATGTGCCCCAGCAATTCCACTCCTCAATATATACCCAAGAGAAATGATAGTATATGTCCGCACAAATACTTGTACATAACTGTTCATAACGACTTTATTCATAATAGAAAAAAAAGTGGAAACAGCCAAAATGTCCATCCACTGATGAATGGATAAGTAAAATGTGATATACTCATACAGTGGAATATTTTTCAACAGTAAAAAAATGAAGTGCTAAGATATGCTACAACATAGATGAACCCTGAAAACATGCTATATGAAAGAAGCCAATCACGAAAGACCATCTATTATATGATTCCATTCATATGAAATATCCAGAATGGATGAATCCATAGACAGAATTAATTTTGCTTGTTTTTAACTGAAATAAACTGGAATGAACTTTTAAATGTTATATTTGCTTTTACAATTATTCCACATTAAAGGAAAGCTTCATTATGCAAAAAATGCAGGCTAATAAATATAGAAGGAATGAAAGAATTATAAAATCACTTTGTGAATCCCAATGTAATAAGTGAATCAGGCAAGGTTCATCAATGTAAATACTAAAACACCAAATGAAAGGTAATTTGGGAATAGCACTGTTCACATAGTGCCCAAGTATTATCCTACTGATTCCTTTCTAATTACAAAGGAGAGATCTGGCAATTCCTGCTTTAACCAAATGATCAAACTTGGCACTACTAATAGGAAACATCCTAAAATTATGTGCTTAGTGATGTAACACAACATGAAATATACATCACCACCTATGAAGCATTCTTGCCAAAAATGTTTAATGTGAATCCCAAATCTAATTTCCAGTTTATAGGAAATAAAGGTAAGAGGAAAAAATTAAAAGGTATCATGAAAAAATAATCAGACAAATCCAGAATGGAGGTACTATATAAGAAATCTGGCCCAGACTCTTGAAAAATTCAGTGTCATTAAAATATACACACACAGTAAGGGGATTCTTTCAGATTTAAAAAGCCTATATAAACATAAAACTCAAATGAACATTGGTTGGATTAGAAAAAAGAAGAAAGTTATAAAAGACATTTTTGAGATAACTAGGGGAATTTGAATATGGACTGGATGTTAGATATTATGGAATTTCCAAGTGTCACAACGTCTACAACTTACTTCCAAAAGATGAAAGATACACCAAAAGAGAAAAAGGAAAAGAAGGAAAAAAGGAAAAGAAAAAAAAAGAAAAAAAATTAAAACAAATGTGGCAAAATGTTAACCTTTCTGTAGAGGTGAAAAGTTTTAATATAAACCCTGAAAAAAAAAAATCCAAATTATTACCTGTAAGGTTCTATGGGAAAGATCCATGAGTTTCCTCTTGTATTGTGCAATTTTGGCCATAGTTGTAGTCTGATTCTTCTGTAACTCACTAATATCTTCAGATATGATCTGTAAAAAAATTTTTTTGAGGTAAATCAAGTATAGATATCACAACTATTTATCAGTTACACCTAGATGCAAAGTCAAATTCTAAGGTAAGCCTAAAATTCATCTCTCAAAATATAAAATCTTTCCTTTTAAACCTGCTTTTAAAAACTTTCTTCCCTTTACAACATTTAAAAGTTTAAAAGTAGTACTCAAAGATTTGGCAAAGAGTATGGAAAAATAAAATATTTCAGAATAATTAAGGACTTTGAGGTAATATTATGGAATAGAGCCACCAAGTAGACCATGAATGGGAAAAGTTAAGATCTATATGATGACATCCAGGAGGGGCCTTAACAGACAATTAGACCTGAATCTAACTACTGCCAGAAAGGATGGTCCAATATTAACTGTTAGAAATACCTGGAGGGAATGATCAGAGTGGAGAGAAAAAGGAAAAGATATTAATTACACAACCCAATACATTTTTATGCCTTTAGATCTGTAATTTTGCCTCACCTTAGCATAAAACCCCACTGTTTTGCCTTATGAAGTCTTAACCTTAAAGGCTGAGTTAAAAACCCCACCATTTCATTAAAGTTGCCCAATCAGGGTTAATACCAGAACTGTTCCTAGCATAATTCATTATTCTGTGCTATTGGCTTATACTAAAATGTTGTAAGAAACAGGATAGGAAGATTGTATAAGACATATTTTAGCATGCCTGCCTGCTCATAACACTTTTTAAGGAAATTTCACACCTTAGGCCATGCTGGAGGGACTAAATTAGTTGATCATGTTTTATATTATATAACCTAGGTACCTTCCCATCCCAGTTTTGAAAATTCAGCAGGAGTTCCTGAACAAAATTAATTATAGTGTACTTCTATACCAGTAATAACTTAAGAAGGAAAAAAAAGAGAAACATTATCTTTCACAATATTGACAAACATTAAAACAATCTAGGACTTAAGAAAGAATGCACAAGATTTTTAAAGAGGATAATTTTAAATTATTTCAATTATAAAAAGACCTGAATGACTGAGACATTCTTAGTCTCTTAGCTCACTGATGGAATGATTTAAATTAAGATTCAACTCTCCACAAATTAATCTACAGTTAAGGAAATTCCCAACAAAAATTCTAGCTTTTTGACAAGTGGACTCTGAAACTGTTGTGGAAGAATAAAGATCTACAAAGAACTAAGACAGATCGGGGTGAGAGGTATCCACTGCGGCACGCTGTCAGAGCCAACCCGCCTGGTTGTGTGCCACTCTATCTCTGTCATTGAATACAGCTATAAAAACTGGACAGAACTCATGAAACAACTATTTTAAGACTGAAAAATAAATAGTAGTAAAATGATTGGAGAAGACCTGAATTTGAAGTACCACTCACTGCAGTGAGTTTACCATTTTTTACTTCCCCCTCTGGAATCCCCTGCTCTGGTTTCAGTACAATTTAAAATTTACAAGTGAGTATCAGCACTGACAAAGAACCCCAGGAGAAGCCTGCTATTTCTGGTATAAGGAGATAAAGGTTGGGGGTTGCTGAGAGTAGGGGAAATCCTTTGTTTTTATTTCATTTTCTCTGTTCTTTTCTGCCCCAGTTCTTCAATCCTGTGGAAGAAAGCATGGGGGCCTGCAGAAGCCTAAAATTCTGAAGGAGGGAAACTTCCTATCCCAGTGGAAGTGCAGTAGTTGAAAGAGGGTGGGGGCAAAGCTCAGTTACTTTTCTTTCTCTCCCTGTCCTCTCACTACTAGGCCCTAGATATAGGCAGACTTGCAGGAAGTACACAGAAGAGCAGGGTAAATAAAACCCCAGCCTTCTAGAGGACCAACAAGGGGAGCCCCAAGGAAGACTGCAAAGTACTGGGAAGATTACATTGAGGGAGGATCTCAGGAAAGCGACTGCATACACTTGTTTATGAATTCCTGAGCTCAACCATTTCTTCAAGTGAGTGATATGACCATAAACAGCATACCACACACTTTGAGAAGTGATGTAGGAGACAGACCACTGCCCAGGCCCCTGACAGGTCACAGTATGGCACACATGGTACAGATTTAAATAGCACAGCAAAGGCTTTGAAAAATGGAACTTATACTGAAACCACGAACCACAGAAAGCCAGTCAGAATCTGGGAACTGAACCCAACAGGAGCCAACTGCCTATAAAAACAAAAATATCTCAACATTCTCCATAATATTCAAAATGTCCAAGATATTAAGCAAAATAACTCAGCATACAAAGAACTAGGAAAATATCAAAACATGGGAAAGAATGATCAATGGATGCCAATGCTGAGATGATGCAGCTGTTGAAATTATCTGACAAAGACTTTGAAGCAGCTGTTAGAAAAATGACCAAGTTATGTTAAAAACTCTTAAAAGGAAAAATACAAAGCCTCAGCAAAGAAACAGAAGATATACAAAAGAAGCAAGTAGAAATTTTAGAACTGAAAAATAGGATAAACAAAAATTTCACAATAGCAGACATGAGCAACAGAGATGACAGACGAGTTAGTGAACTTGAAGATAAAGCAATAGGCCTAATTCAATCTGAACCACAAGAGAAGAAAAGATTGGGGGGCGTGGAGGGAGTGGAACAATACCAAAAGTCTAATATTCAGGACATCAGAGTCCCAGAAGAGAAGAAAAAATATGGCACAGAAAAAAATATTTGAAAACATAACAGCTGAAAACTTTTCAAATTTGGCAAAAGACATAAACCTACAGGTTCAAAAAGCTCAGCAAACTCTGAACAGGATAAATCCCAAAATACCCATGCCCAGACAAATCAAAAGCAAACTGCTAAAAACCAAAGGCAAATAACAATGCATTATTTATAGGAGAACTACTCAAATGACAGCAGATTTTTCATGGAGACTAGAAACACTTTTAAAGTGCTAAAAGAAACAAAATGTCAACCAAGAATTCAGAAATGAAAATGAAATAAAGGCATTCTCAAATGAAGAACAGAAGACAATTCAATGCCAGCAGATCTAAAAAAAGTTCTTCAGAATTAATACAAGGGAGAAACAGAACAGAAATGATATACATCTAGATAAACAGATTAAGACTCTTTCCGTTTTTAAAAATATTTATGTTTGATGGTTGAAAGCCAAAATTGTAACTTTTTTTGATGTGGTTGCAATGTATGTGGATATAATATATAAGACAATTACAACATAAAGGAACCTATATAGCAGTAAGGTTTCTATATTCCACTAGAAGTGATAAAATGCTAATTATGTGTAGTGAAATAACTAAAGGAGGTTTCAACCTTAACACTATTAGTTTGGGGCCAGATAATTTTTTTTGTCATGGGGCACTGTGCTGTCGAGTATAGGTTGTTTAGCAGAAATCATGGCCTCTACCCAATGGATGTCTATAGTACTCCTCCATTTGAAACAACCAGACATAGCCAAATGTCCCCCCCGGTGGGTGGGGGTGGGTGCAAAATCACGCGTCATTGAGAATGACTGCTTTAGAACAACCACTAAAAATCTGATAGTTGAAGTCACAATAAATTAAAAATGTAATGCTGAAAAATGTCCAAATAACCCAAAAGAAGGCAAAAAGGGAGAAAGAGAGGAAACAAAAAACAGAAGGAACAAAAGAAAATAAATAATAAAATAGTAGGCCTAAATCCAAACTTCATGCTGTTTACAAAAAACATACTTCAAATATAACAATATAAGTAGGTTAAAAGTAAAAGGATGGAAAAAGATATGCCAATTAACCACTAATCAAAAGAAAGCTAGAGTGGCTATATTAATATCATATGAAGTAAACTTCAGAGCAAAGAAAATTACCAGGGACAAAACAGATCACATAATAATAAAAGGTAAATTTGCCAAGAAAACATAATAATCCTAGATGCAAATGTACTAGATAACAGAGCTTCAAAATACTTTAAGCAAAAACTGATAGAACTAAAGGAGAAATAGACAAATCCACAACTGTAGTTGGAGATGTCAACTCTCCTCTCACTATAATAGAATAGACAGAAAAATCACCAAGAATATAGAAAAACTGAACAATACCATCAACCAACTGGATCTCACTGACACTAACAGAAAACTCCACATTCTTTTCAAGGTCCTTAATAAAGTTAAAAGAATTAAAATTCATATCAAATATGCTCTCTGACTATAAAAGAATTAGACTAGAAATCAATAGGAATGATAGGAAAGTCTCCAACACTTGGAAACTAAACATACTTCTAAATAATCCATTAGTTGAAAAATTCAACCATTAAAAAGAACGCTCAAGGGAAATTAGAAAATATATCAAAATTTGTGGGATTTGGGGATGCTTAGAGGAGAATTAATAGCATTAAATGCTTATATAAGGAAAATAGAAAGGTTTCAGGTAAATAATCTAAGCTGCTACCTTAAGAAACTAGAAAAAGAACAAAATAAACCTCAAGCAAGTAAAATAAAGGAAATAAAAAATAAGAGATGAAATTAAAAATAGAGAAAAAAAGAAGACATGCATTACCAATACCAGAATAAAAGAGGTCATATCATTACACTTTTAAATTTTTCTTGAGATATATTCACATACCATACAATTTAGTTTTATTGAGATATATTCACATACCATGCAATCATCCATATTATGCACATAACTTTGACAACTTATATGAAATGGGCCATTCTTTGAAAACCACAAACTAACAAAACTTACCCAAAATGAAACAGATAACCTCAATAGCTCTATATTTATTTAATAAATAGAATTCATAGTTAAAAACCTGAAAAAGCAATCCCCAGGTCTGAGATGATTTCACTGCTGAATTTAATCAAACATTTAAAGGAGAAATAACACCAGTTCTACATCATCTCTTCTATAAAATGGAAGAGGATGGAACACCTTAGCCTGATTCTAAAAGCAAGCAAAGGCAGCACAAGAAATTTACAGACCAATATCCCTCATGAAAACAGACACAAAAACCCTAATAAAGTATTAGCAAATCGAAGCCAGCAATATATAAAAATAATATAATACACTACCACCAAGTGGTACTTATCCCTTGAATGCAAGGCTGATTCAATATTCAGATATCAATAAATCTAATTTACCACATCAGTGGTTTAAAGAGAACCGCATGATCCTATCAATGGATGCAGAAAAAAAAAATTGAAAAAATTCCTTATTCATTACAAAAGTGCTCATCAACTAGGTATAGAAGGGAACTTCCTCTAGATAAGAGGAATCTACAAAAAACTTAGATCTAACATCATACTTAATAGTGAATGCTTTCCCATTAAGATCAGGAACAAGGTAAGGAAGGATGAACACTCTCAATATTCCTATTCTACATCAAACTGGACATCCTATGTAGTGAAAGAAGGCAAGAAAAAGAAATGAGTTATAGATCAGAAAGGAAGAAATAAAACTCTTTTCACAGATGACATGATCGTTTAACACAGAAAAATCTAAAGGAATTTATAGTTCCTAGAACCAATGAGTCAGTTTTGTAACATCACAAAATACAAGGTCAACACACAAAATTCAATCCTGTTTACATATAATAGTAACAAACAATTGGGCACTGACATAAAAAATATCATTTAAAGCAGTTATTGGGAATTCAAAATAGTACAGTCACTCTGGAAAACAGTTTGGCAGTTTCTCATAAATTTTAACATTTATGTGCCATATGTCCAGCAATCCCACTCCTAGGTTTTTACCCAAAGAAGTGAAAGCTTATGGTCACACAAAAACCAGTACACTGAATGTTTATAACCACTCTATTCAGGATCCCCAATAACTGGAAACAACCCTACAGTCTTTCAGTAGGTGAACAGATAACCTGTAGGGTACATCCATACAACTGAAGGCTACTCAGCAATAAAAAAGGAACTAATTCTGGATACACACAACAACTTGGATGAATCTCAAAATGACACAAACCACTGGAGAAAGGAGAGGGTGGCAAGTGGGAGAAAAAAATGTGAGTGGAGTTACGGGATAAAGGCGCGGGAATTAAAAACACCCAAGAAAGAGTCTCATGAGGGAATGGCTTGAAATATAAAATATATTTACCTCAAACCTCTCACCTGAAGTTCAAAAGAAAGAACAAAAGAAAGGAAAACAAAACAAACAAACAAAAAACTAAGTAGACCAAGAGCTAAATCCAATGGCCACTTTTCAGTCCTTTTGTCACTTGAATGCACTTGTATAATGGCCTTCCCTGTCTTTTCCTTTCTCTACATATTAGAGATTCATTGGAACTTGGCCCTTGGTTCCTTCTTTGTTACAAACTCTCCCCAGGAAACTACATATTCTCTCAGAATCCAAATCTCTTTCTCTTGTCTAGTCCTCTCTCCAGTACTTGCAAACTACATATCGATTTGCCTATTGGACACCTCCACCTGGACATTCTATAGATACCTCAAAAAGTACTACCATAACAAAATTTGTCATTTTCCTCCACAAAACTGCCCTTCCCTTCCTTCCTTCTGTATTCTTGACCTCAATTTACTCAGTCCAGAAGTATGAAATCATCTTAGACTCTTTCTTCTTAACTCTCCATACTCAATCACAAAAGCTAGTGACTCTAACTCTTAAACGTTTCTCATATCTACCTCATCCTCTCAGGTAGGCTCACACACGAGTTTTCTAATGGTTTCACTACCTCCAGTCCCACTGCCTCCTCCCTGAACTATCAGTACCTTCCCAGTGTTCACAAAGGTAATGGCAAGTTTTACTTAACAGCCTAAGATGTTTTCTATAAACTGGCTCCTGCTTATTTCATTGACTTCATCTCCTGCTCTACCCTATCATATCTTTGCTACAATCCTATTTTAATTATTTGCAGCTTCTCCAAACCAACCCTGCTATTTTATGCCTCCATGACTTTGTAACTGCTGTTATTTTTCCAGGAAGGCTGTATATCCTCCCCACCTACTTTTCTCCCAGCAAACTCCTGATTCATCCTTCAAGTCCCTGCTTAACAGTCTCTTCTAGGAATCTTTCCCAGGCATAGTCCTTCCTTCAGGCTTCCTATTTATTTACCTAACCTCTTAAATTAATTATCTGGACTCAAATTAATCTCTTTGTATAAACTGTTTTTCATACTAGACAATGAGCTTAAGGCCAGGTTCTGTTTTATTCTTCTCTGTATCTATAACTTGCTTAGAAAAATACCCTACATATACTAGTTAAATAAATGTTTGTTACGTGAATGACTACAGTAGTAAAGAGTAATGAATGTTCCAGAGAAAGCAAGGAAAAAACAACAAAAAGAAAAGGCCACTGAAATGTCTATTAGTCCAAATCATACAAAAACAAGGTCATTAGTATTCAACACTATTTCAAGGAAAATAATGCAACCTTAACCTGCAATAATAGAAGTCCAGTGTTCAGATAAAGAGAACAATAACTCTGGTCATACCCCACTTACAGTATTCTGGGCAACTCATTTTAAAAGTTATGCTGATGAATGTTCTTTCATGAATTGTAACACATATACCACATTAATGCAAGATGTTAATAGTATGGTAGTATATGGGAACTCTGTATTTTATGTATTTTATGCATGACTTTTCTATAAACCTACAACTTCTCTAATAAAAAAAAAGAAAGAAAAAAAAGTGATGCTGATAAATTCAGTGTGTCCAGCCTAAGATAATGAATAGTCTAGAAATCACGTCACGTGAGAAACTAGGCTAGGAATCTTTAGCCAGAGAAGAAAATACTAAACAGGAACAATGGTCATGATGTTCAAATAAGGGTAATACAGGGCTGTCACAGGAAGCACATGATTACCCACAAAGCAATGCCAGAAAAAATAGGTGTAAATTATAGCAAGGTAGACACTGGAAAGAGAATTTGTATCAATCAGCGCTGCCTGACAAAACAATGGGATGGTTCATAAAATAGTAAGCTTTTCATTACTCAGTCTGAATGAATGTCTCATCAGAAATTCCTTTATAAGGGAATCTGGAGATGACTTTTAAGAACCTTTAAATATTTTATTATAAATTCTACTTAATGAACTTAACAAAATATTAGGTACATTTAATAATTCAGTAATTTTAATTTGCTTCATCAACCTATGACTACAAATAATTATATTATCACAACACAAAGAATCATAATTATAGCCTCCATTTTCATAAGGTCCCTACATAAATAAAAGCATTTAGTAAAGAAAATAATATGCATTTGCTGGCTGGAATTGTAAACGGCAGTCTATTATTTGCTAAGCCAACAATTCTAAATTCTAAACTCATTACTAAAAGAAATCAGATATATGATTTGGGGGTCTCAAAAAGGTAGTTGTATAAAACTAAAATTGCTAATTTGAAGTGTACACTATATTGTTTCCCTGTAAGGCAAAATAGCACAATTATAAAAGGAATCAAATGTTTATAATCCCTTTTACTAACCCCAGGCCCAGAGAATGCAAAGCTAATGCTTACATCTAGTCTGGTCTGATGTTGCTTAGTCATCTGATCTTGAGCTTTCAATCTTCGGAGAAGTTCTTTGAAACCCACCATTGGTACAGGAATTAACCTAAGGAAATTCAAGTGGTCAATTTTCAGATCTTAAGCCTATTACTACAAAGTACAAGAAGTTAAGATTTTCATAATAAAAACATTCACGTAATTTTACATTAAATGCCTAGACAGATCAATGACTGTGAAATCAGCAATGATACACCAGAGATTTTATTCAACCTCCCTCTTTTGCAGACAAGGAAATACAGTACAGTCAAAAAACTGTATTGTTAAATGTAAAGGCAATTACAGGACTGGTACTCACATTTCTTTATTACCAGCGATATTTTACCACACTGTGCTGGCTAACCATAGGCAGCACTTTCCAAAAAGCAATGAAAATGAAAATGAACTCGTCCCAAATGTAAGAATAATAATTAATGGCTTGCATTTGTTTGTTTCCTTAATAACACATATTAGTTCTTACATCAAATTGAAACAAGATCAAAATATACTTACTTTTCAGAATCAGGGTTATCTACCTTGGCTTGTTCCCAGATAATAGGATCAACACCTATCACAAAGAAGAAATATTTTTCCTAAAATACATTATTTTTCATTTTTATAATATTTGTATGGCAAAGGCCTTCCCAAAGTAAGACACAAAACCAGAAACCATAATGAAAAATGACTTGTCCTATATGACCACTATAAAAATAAAATTTTTTATAGGATGAATAAAGCTAAAAAAAATGCACAGATTGAAAGAAAATATCTACAACTTATTGTATAATAGATTAACCTCCAGAATTTATAAAAAGGTACTATACGTCATAAAGGCAAGAAATCTGTAAGAAAATGGGCAAAGGATATGAATAAGTAATTCACAAAAATTCAAACATGTGGCTAATAACATATGAAAGATGTTCAACTTTAGTAGTAATCAGGGAAATACAAATTAAAATATTAGGTATTAATTTCTTCCCATGAGAATGGCAAAAATCAGAAAAATTCATAATCTCCATTGTTGGAAAAAATGTAGCAAAATGAAAACTCACACATTTCTGTTAAGAATGTCAATTGGTAAAAATTTCTTTGGAGAGCAATTTGGCAACATCTAACAATATATAAGGTACATATAATCTTTGACTCAAAATTTCATTACCAGAGATATATTCTAAAGAAATAGATAACCATGTGTTCTAAGATATACTTACAAGGACAGTAATTGTTGCTTAGTTTCTAATAATGAAAAGATAGAGAAGAAACAATCTAGTGGTTAAATAAATTAAGGTATATCCATAAAATACTATATAGTATTTTAAAGTAATAAGATTTACCTTCATGCATTGACATGGAAATCACTAAGAAATACTGTAAGTGAAAGGGCAAGTTGAAATAAATGCACACTGTACTATCCTTTTTTTGAAGGACATGTACATAAGCTTGTATTTCACAATCACAGATAAAACACTAATAAAATACAATATTTTACTGACAGTAGTTACTTCTGGGGAAGGGAGGTAAAAGGAAATCCGTTACATAGTCAATCTAGTTATACCATCTAAAATCTTTTACAATGAGAACACATTCAAAATTCACTTGAATACTCAATTAAAACAAGTGATAAACTAGAAAAAAATCAAAATTTTATGAGTAAAGAACATTTGGATATTTTATGAGTTTTCTTTTGCTCATTATTTTCTAAATTTTCTAACATATTAGTTACATAATTAAAAAACTAAATGAATGAATACAATAAAAAGATCCAAAGCTGTGTCGCAAATAAGGTGACGTGATAAGCTGACAAAAGTTTTAGTAACATTAATAGCCAATCAACATCACCCAAATTAGGTGGAGGGTTATTTATAATTTTTAATTTTCTCAATTCTATGACTCTAGAAACATACCAGCAGGAGGATTCTGTAAAAGCTGTTTGATCTGTGCAGGAGAAAGTTCTGTTCTAGTCATAGAAAGAGTGACACCAAGTTGCTGCAACTGTGTTTTTATATTGGCTTGTTCAAAATGAGCATATAATGTTGTAGTTGGAACTCTTCTTGAAGTACCATTTGGAGAACGCTCAACAACATAAATAACGACTTCTGTCCTAGGGGAAAAATATCCCAGTTATAAAATACTGAGCACAAAACTCACAGCCACAAATATCAACACAGCATGTAATTTTAAAAGAGTTAGTAGGTGAATTAAGAAATGGTTGCTCTGAGTATAACAGAAAAAAGCTTCCAGAGTAACCGAAGATAAAATGAATTTTTAAAAAATTCTTATATAACAAATAAAAGCTAAGCCTAATGCTATTCCTTAGAAAGCTATTCTATTATGGAAAAAAAGAGGGGCAGGCTCAAGGAAAGGTTAAATGAAATCTAGGAAATATCTCTTAATCTAAAACGAATTGCAGTTTGGGGAGATTCAAAACTCTAAGTTTAATAATAATAATAAAGAAATGGGGACTCTGCCTAGCAGTTAAATTTTTATGCTGTATATTTCACATTAACATACTGAGTCAATCAGAAAATGTATCACTGCAACTTGGCCATGATTTGTAAAATAAATATTGCTAATGTAAAAAAACAAACAAACAAACAAACAAATGGTTGCTCTGGTAAAAGGAGTTAAAATGTTTTTTCTTAAATCTTGGAAAATAAAAAAACCTTTCCTAATGTTACAATCACTGGTGAACCAACTTAAATGACAGCGCTAAAATGAGATAGGCAAATAAAGTAGTATTTGTAAAAGGGTCTGCTTAATTGCAAAATCCTACGTAAACGTTATTTATTTTTTTCAAAATTGAGAATTACTTTGGAGACTACTTAAGTTTATGGGTTTCTTCATTGCAATTAAGACTGTTTTAGTGTCCCAGGCTGCTCAAGCAAATACTAATGCAATGGTCTGGTTGACGCAACGGGAATTTATTTGCTCATGGTGTTGAGGTTAGGAAAAAGTCCAAATCAAGGCATCATCAAGGTGATGCTTTCTTTCAGTAGACAGTCGTGTTCTGGAGCTGGCTGCTGGCGATCCTTGGTCCTTAGATTGTCACATGGCAAGACACATGGCAAGGTCTCCTGGTTTCTCCCTTCCCTTCTGGGTTACACTGATGTTCAGCTTCTGGCTGCTCCCTTTGTGGCTTTCTCTCTCTGCGTCTGAATTTCATTCTGCTTTCCAAGGACTTCAGTAACAGGATTAAGTCCCTTCCTGATTGGGTTGGGCCACACCTTAATTGAAGGAACCTCATCAAAAGGTCCTACTTACAGTGCATTCACATCCACAGGAATGGATCAGAATTAAGAACATGTTTTTCTGGAGTACATATAGCTTCAAACCACCACAAAGAACAAGAAGTAAAATCCAATCTGAGTCATTATAGTTCATTAATAATAATTGTTCTAACCCTAAATGTCCTAAAATAAACATCTTGCCAATTAAGACTGAAAAATTATACATGGAACAAGGGAAGTAAATTAATCATATGTACCCGTTAATGACCATGAATAATGAATCAATTAATTTAGCTCCTAAAACTTAACAGTAACATCTTGTTGGCCTTTGATTTGCAAAGATACATTTCCTACTGAATGAAACATTTCCTGCCCCTGAATGAAAAATCTAAGAAATTATTAGCATGTGATAAGATATCCAAAATTTTTAAAAAAAGCTTTTAAACAAATGTTTCTATAAACACTGAATAAATACTAGCTGAGAGATAACTCTGAGATTTAATTTGTACTTCAGCAACAAAAACACTATTGATCACTCTCTTTGGATCAAGGCACACATAAATATATAGTATAATTAATGTATACTTACTGATCATCTGGCAATGTTTTAATACCATCTACATTTACAGAAAGGGTCTGGTTTCCTCCCAAAACTTTATGCAATGATTCTACCAATTGCTGTTGCTGGCTTCGAATATCTGTTTCTTTTTTGTTGAAAACTAAAACCACTAGTCCATCTTCATCTTTATTATTGGGCATACAACTGTAACCTACTGCCTGTGTAATGTCAAAATAAACAATATCAAAAATATATACAGATCTTCAATCAAATGTTTACTATTAATAGCTTAATATCCACTAAAACAGGCAAAACAGCTTAATGTTTGAAATGAAGGGAAAAGGAGTCTTTTCACCACTCTGTCCTCGAGGTCACACAATTATAAAAAGAAAATATGAACATATGTTTAAGATACGTGCAATTAAAATTTCCTCAACAGAGACTAAAGAGCATTCTCCCTAAAGAAACTTTGATATATATTATTATTGGGTGTTTCTGAACATTGTTGAAACAACTCTTCATATCATTTTAATAATAAATACAAAAATCACAGACCAAAATATATTTTATTTCACTACATATCTGACTCTTGGAGTCTTAAACTCTTAAGTTCTACAAATATAAAGAAGCGATTTACGAATACATACTTTTAAGATACAATAATACCACTGCCAATTTACAAATACTATCAAGAAGGTGTACATCATTTTATGATTTCATGTAATACAAAACTTTAGGGAACAAGTTAGTTTATTACATATTATTAAAATAGTCAGCTACACCTTTCTGAAGAATTACTCTTTTAGATAGAAGCCTTTTACCTGTTTTAATGATCTTGGAATCCAGCTCTAGGAGCATCGATAGGGTTAGCATACCAAGCAGAGCAAATACTCCTAATCACTGATTACGTGAACTTTCCTGGACAATGTTAGATGAATACTTCAAAATTCTAGTTTGAGGTGTTTCTTTTATAGATGCTATGCAGACCAATCCCCTTTTGTTAACATTTTTATCTCAGTTATATGTCACTCTAGTCACACTTTCCTGAAGTCATATTCTGGTCACCCTCAATCACATTTGTAAGAAATCACTTCGTTTTGTAATTTATATTTTAATAAATGTATAATCATACCATGTTCAAGCAGTACTAGAGAACCAAGCAATTGTTTTTTCAAAATTATTTTAATCTAAATATCATATTCTCCCCCCACTTTTTAAAAGGAGACCAAAAGCAGGCATAATACCTTAAATCGGCAAAAGGGATTTTCTTGTGTGAATTCCACTGGTGGAATGTTATTGTTGAAATATCCTTTTCCTGTGCCCCAAAAAGCCTGCAGCTGATTCCATTTTGCCAAAATAGCATCTCTCTCATCTCCCAATAGTGTTGGAGCAGAAAGGGCACTTGCTGTATTTATCAGTTGGTTGGATTGGGTAGGAGCTTGTGTAGGCTGATTGAAGAGACCACCTAATGCTAAAAATGTATCCAAAAATTAGTATTTCAAAAATAGAACTTAATTTAAATCCTAGATGCGATGGGTACAATAATGATTCCCCAAAGCTGTATGTATCCTAATCTCCAGAATCTGTGACTATATGACAAAAGGGACTTTGCATATGTGACTAAATTAAGGATCTTGAGATGTAGAAATTACTCTGAATTATCCAGGTGCTCCAATAAAATCATAATGGTTTTTAGAAGTGGAAAGGGAAGGAAGCAGGGTCAGGGTCAAAGTGAGGTGTAAATATGCTATGCTGATGGCTTTGAAGATAGAGGAAGAGGCCACGAGCCAAGAAACACAGGGAGCCTCTAGAAGCTGGAAAAGGTAAGGGAAAAGATTGTCCCCTAGAGCCTCCAGAATAACAGCCCTACTGACACTCTGATTTTAGCCCAGTGAAGACCATTTCTGAACTTCAGATCTCTAGAACTGTAAGACAACAAATTTCTGATGTTTTAAAGTGGGTGGTGAAAGAACCTAAGATGGCGGCTAGGTGAGACAGGGCAAAAAACACCTCCATGAAAAATACTAGATAAAAACGAGAAAGTGACCCAGAACACCAGTTCCAGCGATGCACCAGCTGGACAAGGTCTACTAAAACCACAGGGACCATGCACTCGGTGAAACCAGGAGTCTACATTCTGAAAGGAGTCTACATTCTGAAATGAGTGAGTAAGCCGGCTGAAAGTCCCGCGGCCCTGCTGTGGTGTGGGCAAACTGGGGGTTGGCGTTTAGAGATAGACTAGTTCTTTTTTTTAAAAAAAAAAAAACAAAAACCCAGGAGCGTCTGCAGTTATGACGGTGAGAACCGCGCAGTGAAGCATGGCAGGAACGGGCTGTGCCAACCTCTCAGTGTCTGGCATGGAAGATAGACCACTGCTGATTCCCTCAGAGCCAGGGGGGCAGAGGGGAGAGACAAAAGGAGAAAGAAACTGCGCTGCTTGCAGCCAGCTCCCCGGCGGACTGGAGACACTCCTGCCCAGGGCCGTACCCACAGCCCAGAGCCGCAACATGACACTCAGTGTGATGGGGAGTGTATCCATGGCACTGCACACACGCCACAATATCAGCCATGGACAGTGGTCTTGGGTGGACACACAGCTAGTTGTCCCGGAGCTGGGAAGGTGAAGCTGTGAGAAAAGGGGGGGGAAGGGGGTTGAGATGCCCCATTCAGCCATCTTTGCATCAGGCTGGGAGCACCCCTGCACAGCCTGGCGGCCCAGGGCTTCCCTTGAGGGACAGCGCACACTTGTGACGTAGCACAGCCTTCCATCAGTAGAGGTCCTGGAAGATCACAGCTGAGAAGGGGGGCCTGCTTGGAAAACCCAGGGACGCTACATCAATGCTGGGGACTTGTGGGTCAGTGGCAGAGAAAATCTGGGGCAAAACTGAAATGAAGGCTTAGACTCTTGCAACAGCCTTGACTCTCCAGGAACACCTGGGAGGTTTGATTATTAAAGCTGCCCTGCCTCCCTAACCACCCAGACACATGCCCCATATTCAGGGCGGACAGCACCAACAACACACCCAAACTGAGTTCACCTATTGAACCCCACAAGAATCATTTCCCCACACACCACAAAGACAAAGTTGAGGAGAACTGACTTGAGGGGAATAGGTGACTCGCAGACGCCATATGCTGGTTAGAGAAAGTGTATGCCACCAAGTTGTAAATCTGAAAAATTAGATTGGTATTTTTTTATAACTTGAAAGAACCCTATCAAACAAAGCAAATGCCAAGAAGCCAAAAACAACAGAAAATCTTAAAGCATATGATAAAACCAGACGATATGGAGAACCCAATCCCAAACACCCAAATCAAAATATCAAAAGAGACACAGTACTTGGCGCAATTAATCAAACAACTACAATCAAAGAACGAGAGCATGGCACAGGATATAAAGGACATGAAGAAGAACATGGCACGGGATATAAAGGACATAAAGAAGACCCTAAAAGAGCATAAAGAAGAAATTGCAAGAGTAAATAAAAAAATAGAAGATCTTATGGAAATAAAAGAAACTGTTGGCCAAATTAAAAAGACTCTGGATACTCATAATACAAGAATAGAGGAAGCTGAACAATGGGTCAGTGTCCTAGAGGACCACAGAACAGAAAATGAAAGAACAAAAGAAAGAATGGAGAAAACAATCGAAAAAATCGAAATGGATCTCAGGGATATGATAGATAAAATAAAACATCCAAATTTAAGACTCATTGGTGTCCCAGAAGGGGAAGAGAAGGGTAAAGGTCTAGAAAGAGTATTCGAAGAAATGGTTGGGGAGAACTTCCCCAACCTTCTACACAATATAAATACACAAAGCATAAATGCCCAGCGAATTCCAAATGGAATAAATCCAAATAAACCCACTCCAAGACATACTCTGATCAGACTATCAAATACTGAAGAGAAGGAGCAAGTTCTGAAAGCAGCAAGAGAAAAGCAATTCACCACATACAAAGGAAACAACATAAGACTAAGTAGTGACTACTCAGCGGCCACCATGGAGGCAAGAAGGCAGTGGCATGACATATTGAAAATTCTGAGAGAGAAAAATTTCCAACCAAGAATACTTTATCCAGCAAAACTCTCCTTCATATTTGAGGGAGAGCTTAAATTTTTCACAGACAAACAAATGCTGAGAGATTTTGCCAATAAAAGACCTGCCCTACTTCAGATTCTAAAGGGAGCCCTACTGACAGAGAAACAAAGAAAGGAGAGAGAGATATAGAGAATTTTAACAGATACATATAGAACCTTACATCCCAAATCACCAGGACACACATTTTTCTCTACTGATCACAGATCTTTCTCCAGAATAGACCACATGCTTGGACATAAAACAAGCCTCAATAAATTAAAAAAAAAAAAAAAAAAAAAAAAAAAAAAAAAAAAAAAAAAAAAAAATTTGAATATATTCAAAACACATTCTCTGACCACAATGGAATACAAATAGAAGTCAATAATTTTTGATTTATAACTCCACTATTTACTTCCTACATGATATAAAATACACAAACTCTAATGACAAATCAGTGGTTTTGGACTCAATGTAAAATATGTAATTTTTGACAAGAACTATATAAAGTTGGGGGAATGGAGGAGTATAGGAACGCAGTTTACATGTCCTATTGAAGTTAAGCTGGTATCAAAGAAAAACAAGATTGTTATGGATTTAAGAGGTTAATTTTAAGCCCCACAGTAAACACAAAGAAATTATCAGAGAATATGACCATAGAGATGAAAACTAGAGTACGGGTTAAGAGAAATGGGGGAAGAGGCAATGGGGAGTTAAGAAATGAGTGTAGAGTTGCTGTTTGAGGTGAAGGGAAATTTCTAGTAATGGAGGGTGGGAAGGTGATAGCATTACAATATTCTAAATGTGATTAATCCCACTAATGGAATGCCAGGGAGGGGGTGGAATGGGAAGATTTAGGCTGTATATATGTTTCCACAATTGAAAAAAAAAAGAAAAAAAAAAAAAAGACAGCCTAAATAGATGACAACTGAATGCCAAGGATGATCCTGGATGGGATCTGAGAATGGAGGACAAGAGGCTCAAAGGGACACAGTTGGGACATAAGAAAAAAAAAAAAAAAGGAAATATAGAATGTAAGCTTTGTATCAATGTTGAATTCCTTGAACTTCTTAGCTGCACTTAATGGGATTGCATAAAAGAATGTTCTTGTTCATGGGAACTGTATATGTGAATTATAGTGTTTGTTCAAGGATGTGTGCAGCTTGCTCTCATATGTTCAGAAGACAGAGCAATAGATGATGGATGATAGATAGGGAGGGAGGAAGGGAGGGAGGGAGGGAAAGAGAAATGGCGGGGTGACAGCATGTTAAAGTTGGTGGATCGGGGTATCGGGGGAGGGCAGTCAGGGTATGCTGGAGTTCTGTGTATGGGGTTTGTATTGTTTTTGCAACTGTTCCTAAAACTTTGAATTTATTTAAAAAAAAAAAATAAAGTGGGTGGTAATTTGTTACAGCAGCAATAGGGAACTAACACGCTAGGACAACACCTTATAATGTTAAACTTCCTTTTCTAATGATGTCACCTTAAATGATTGATTCCATTACCAGGACACAAATTGGATCCACAATATCAGACCCATGCCAAAAAAAAAAGGAATGCATTTGGACCTGGAAATTACATTTCCATTAAAGTTGCAGGATTTCCTCTTTTTTAAACAATTTTATTGCTATCACAGTTGTATAATAAATATAAAGTGAGGATATACAAGCAATAAAGAATCATTATTATATCAATGCAAGCTTAATAAACCATTTTTTTCTCTTATTACAAAGAAATATATAGTGAAAGAACAAATGGATTAACCATCAGGATTCTAGGCTAAAGCTTTAGCTGGCTATGTAGCATCTGACACGTCACTTAACTGTTGGGCTACAATTTCTCTAGCGAAAAGTATGGCGAAGTTATAAGATCGAATGAGTATTTCTCCAAGTTTGAGATAAGTAAGTACCACTACTACCTGAAATTACACAGCTGTCATAAACAAATAGCTTGTCATTAAATAGCACTAATTCACATATAAAAATAAATTATGTAATTATATCAAGAAAAAAGTCTCAGTTTGGTGCTAATATGCCTGTAACTCTATAATACTTGCTTATCCCACTTTTTAAGAGGGAGAAGATGTCCAAAGATCAGAGCTTAAGGCAACAAGTATCTAGAATTTATTAACACCACTATATATTCTTTGTACTTAATATTATCTTTTCTTTATGGCAAATAGCACTGGTTTTCCACTTAAAGCAGCAATATAAATATTTCTTTTAAAAGAAATGTATTAAATGTAAAAGTAAGTTGATTTTATTAAAGAAAATTATTAAACAATACAAATGGTATGTAGATAAGGGAAAAATCATGAAGACAGTACCAAAATGACTTGAGTTTTAGCAGCATCATACTAGATGATATTTAAGTTCTCTTTCAGCTCTAAAGATTGAGAGTACCACAAGATCCATGGTACTTCTACAGGGCTGGAGAAGGGGTGCTTTTACATTTCAAAGAGTATTGTTAATTCCCAAAATGGGCAGATATGAAAATTGGAAAGAACTAGACTACAAGCCAGAAGACCTGAAATATGGTTTATTAAAAGCTCATTTTGTAGCCTTGGGCAAGAAATCCCTGGGTTTATCTTCCTCATCTTTTACATGAGACAATTAAACTATACTATTTACTATACTGATTTACACTCAATCTTCCCTTTACAATAGACTTCACACTGGATTATGACCACATTAGTCCATTCAAAGTGGACTACCTGTCATCAACTGTAACAAATGTTCCACACCAATGCAAGGTGTTGGTGGTGGGGTGCTAAATGGGAATCCTGTGTTGTATGCATGATTGTTCCACAAACCCACATCTTCTCTAATAAAGGGGGAAACAAAGAGTAAATGATAAGTGAAAATGTTAATTACGTAGAATAAAACAGAAAATGAAAAGTTTACTACCTGAACAGCAGTGATGACCTCAAATTATAAAATCCACTAGACTCTCTTTAAGCCTCAGCTTACTTGATTTCTCATACTTTACTACCTTCTCAGAGCCCTTATGCTGTTGACTATTCTTTCAGCCCCCAAAGAAATTTTCAACCTTTGTTGAACACTGTTGAACACTTGAACACACAACCTCCTTGAGAATATTCATTTACATGAATTCATTCAACAAATACTTAAATACCCACTAAGTGTCCAGCATAGAACTAGATATTAAGGATGTAGTGATTAATAAGATAGACAAGGTTCTTGCAGTCAATAGAAATAGACTTTAAACAAACTGAGCACAAACAAATATTAACAACTGTGATAAGTGCCTCAGAGAAGTACAGAGGCTATGAGAGTACTAAACAAGGGAGGTAATCAAGCCTGAGGGGGTATCAAGAGAAAGTCGCCCCATTAGCACTTCAGCTGAGCTGTAAAGGAAGTAGTCATCTAGGCCATGGGGTATAAGTAAAGACAAACAGCATGTGCAAAGTCCCTGTGACGGAGAGAAGGGAAAGATGGACAACAGCGGTAAGGACTGACCAATGAGGTAGAAAAAACAGACTGGGATGTCATAGAAGTTAAGGACTGTCACTGGCCAAAAATGTGACAATTTGAGCATCAAAAATAATAATGAATGCAACTAATTGAAACACATTCAGTCTATTAAATCCCATGCATTCAAAATGATAATTTTAAAAAATAAAGACCCAAAGCTAAAAGCCCCATTGGAAATAATCAACTCCTTCTTATAAAAATATCAATTACAAATAATGTATTCTCCTCTCCTATACAAACTGTATTTCAGGGTAAATAAGTAGTCTTAGGGGACGAAGGAAACATTCTTTTTACAGAAGGAATCCAGTGTGGAAGGGAGGGTGAAATGAGAAAATCACCATTTTGCAACTTCTGATGAAATAACTGATTGAGGCAATGATCAACAATGAATGAAACCATTAGGTTAAAGGTTGATGGGGAACTTGAAAAGGGAGAGATTGGTTGCCACCACCTGGACCCAATGATCAATCTTAGCACCACAAAAAGTGGGACAGCCTCCTAATGCAATATATAACACATAGCAGCAACTGCAAAATATTCTTGCCAAAACATAAAAAACCTGAGTCTAAGTCCCTAAGGCTAACTTTCATTTACCAAACATACAGTAGATATTCATGGAAGATAGTCAAATGATACCAGAAGAAGCAAATAGACAAATCCAGAATGAGGAACATTTTACAGCACAACAGACTCTTCAACAACACAAGGGAAAACAGGAAAGTGGGGAATGCTCTACATTAGAAAGAAATTTAAGAGACATAACCAGCAAATGAATGTGTGGACTTTGGATCACGATTTGAATAAACCAACTAAAAATAAACATTTTTGAGACATATAGGGAAGTTCGATTATGGACTGGGTCTTAGATGCTATGAAGGAAATGTTAATTGTGGATTAGAATAATATCCATATTTTTCAGCAAAATACTTGCAAATTGAATCCAACAGCACTTTAAGAGAGTTATAAACCAAGACAGTTTTATTCCAGGGATGCAAGGGTGGTTCAACACAAGAAAATCAATTAATGTAATAGAACACGTCAATTAATATAATACAACACATTAACAAATTGAAAGGGAAAAATCACATGATCATCTCAATTGACACAGAAAAGGCATCTGACAAAACTCAGCATCTTTTCTTGATAAAATACTTCAAAAGGTAGGAATCGAATGAAACTTCCTCAACGTGATAAAGGGCATATATGAAAAACCCACAGCTAACATCATACTAAATGGTGAGAGACTGAAAACTTTCCCTCTAAGACTGGGAATAAAACAAGGATGCCCACTGTCACCAGTTATTCAGCATTGTGCTAGAAGTTTTAGCTAGAGCAATTTGGAAAGAAAAAGAAATACAAGGCATCCAAATCAGAAAGGAAGAAGTAAACTTCCACTATATGCAGATGACACGATCCTATATTTAGAAAGTCCCAAAAAAAGTATGACAAAGCTACTAGAGCTAATAAACAAATTCATCAAATTGATGGGATACAAGATCAATACACAAAAACCAGTAGTGTTTCTATACAGTAGTATCCAAGGAGGTAATCAAGAAAAAATTCCATTAATAATAGCAACTAAAAGAATCAAATATCTAGGAATAAATTTAACCAAGGATGTAAAGGACCTATATTGAGAAAACCACATTGCTAAAAGAAATCAAAGAAGACCTAAATAAATGGAAAGACATCCTGTGTTCATGGATTGGAACACTAAGTGTAGTTAAGATGTCAATTCTACCCAAATTGATCTGTAGATTCAATACAATACCAATCAAAATTCCAACAGCTTACTTTGCAGGAAAAGCTAATTATCAAATTTATTTAGAAGGGTAAAGGACCTTGAATAGCCAAAAACATCTTGAAAAAGAACAAAGTGGAAGGATTCATGCTTCCTGACTTTAAAGCATATTAGAAAGCCACAGTGGTCAAAACAGCACAGTACTGGCATAAAGATAGACATATCAATCAATGGAATACAATTGAGAGTTCAGAAACAGACTCTCAGATCTATGGTCAATCGATTTTTGACATGGCTCTCAGGTCCATTCAAATAGGACAGAACAGTCTCTTCAATAAATAGGGCTTGGAGAGCTGGACATCCGTATCCAAAAGAATGAAAGAGAACTCCAATCTCATACCCTAAAGAAAAATTAACTCAAAATGGATTGAAGACCTAAATAAGAACCAGTACCATAAAACTCCTAGAAGGAAATGTAGGGAAACATCTTCAGGTTCTAGTGCTAGGCAGTGGTTTCTTAGAGCTTACGCCCAAAGCACAAGCAACGAAAGCAAAATAGATAAATGGGACGTCCTCAAAACTGAATACTTCTGTGCTTCAAAGAGCTTTGTCAAAAGGGTGAAAAGGCAGCCAACTCAATGGGAGAAAATACAGCATTTGGAAAATACACATCTGATAAGGGTTTGATATCCAGAATATATACATAACCTATAACTCAACAGTAAAAAGACAACCCAATTAATAAAATGGGCAAAATAAATGAATAGACATTTTTCCAAAGAGGAAATACAAATGGCTAAAAAACACATGAAAAGACGATCATCACTAGCTATTAGGGAAATGCAAACCAAAACCACAATGAGATACCATTTCACACCTTGAATGGCCATTATTAAACAAACATTCACTTGAATGGCCATTATTAAACAAACAGGAAACTACAAGTGTTGGAGAGGATGTGGAGAAATTAAAAACACTTATTCACTGCTGGTGGGAATGCAAAATGGTACAGATGCTGTGGAAGACACTTGGGTTGTTCCTCAGAAAGATAAGTATAGAGTTGCACTACGATCCAGCAATCCCATTACTCAGGATATACCAGAAGATATGAAAGCAATGACATGTACAGACATTTGCCCACTGATGTTCATAGAGGCATTATTCACAACTGCCAAAAGACGAAAGCAACCCAACTGTCCTTCAACGATGTATGGATAAACAAAATGTGGTATATGCATATGATGGAATATTTTTTAGCAGTAAGAAGGAATGCAGTTCTGAAGCATGCGATGACATGGATGAACCTTGAGGACATTATGCTGAGTGAAATAAGCCAGACACAAAAGGACAAATATTGTATGAGCTCACTAATATGAACAAATTATAATATGTAAACTCCTAGACATAAAGTCTAGAATATAGATTATCAGGAGATAGAATGAGGCTAGAGAATGGGGAGCAGTTGCTTAATATGTGCAGAAACTCTTTAACCAGGTTGAACTTAGACATTTGTAAATGGATAGAGATGATGGTAGCCTATTATTGTGAATATAAATAACAGTACTAATTGTGTGTGAATGTGGTTGAACGGGGACGTTTAGAGTCATGTATGTCACCAGAAGGAAAGCTAGAGGTTAAAACATGGGAACATATAATATAGTGAATATTGTGGTGGATGACGACTATGATTAACAGTACAAATATAAAAAAGTTCTTTCATGAACTAGAACAGATGTACGACACTATTATAAGGAGTTAATAATAAAGTGGCATATGGGAAAAAATGTAACTATTGCAAATTATGAAGTAGAGTTAACAGTATTATCTAAAGATTCTTTCATCAATAATAACAAATGTACCACACCAATACTAGGGATCAATAATGGGGGGCATGGGAGCTAAAGGGTATGGGATATTTTTGGTTTTCTTTTTTCCTTTTTTTGGAGTAAAGAAAATGTGTTGATTATGGTGACAATTACACACCTGTGAGCCACTGATTGTATACTTTGGATGGACTACAGGGTGTGTGAATATATCTCAATAAAATTGCATATAAAAAAATAAAGCCATCTGGAGACAACCTCCCTACCACCCCAAGAAAACTGCTGGTCATCTGTGGAGAATGCTAAGGAACCAACTCTTATTTTTTGAAAACTAGTAATAAAGGGAAAGAATCAACCAAATAGTAGATGAGGTGAAGTTTATCTTTATAGGAGTATTCCAATGAATAAATGGAAAAGGAATGGTAGAGCTAGAATAGCACCATTTTACAACCCCTTATGAAGTACAGATCTAGCTAATGATCATCAATGGCTGCTAATATCACACAAAAAAGGGAAATAACCAGATATTATATACCTCCTGATGAAGAAAACACTATTTATACAAACAGTTCTTACAAAAAATACATATATAAATAAATAAATATAAATTAGCTGCTAGATCCAACCCAATTCACAAGAACTACAGAGGACAATGAATTATGTTTAACTATACAGAGGAATGTAACAGCAAAGTCCTAAGTTGTGACAAAATTTAGGACAAATGATCCAATTTCTTCAACAAATTTAAAAGAAATAGAAAGAGGTAGAAGGGGATACTTAAGACAGGCAAAACTGAACAACACTGTTTACAATCTTGAGTGATAAAGCTACAAAGAAAAGTAAGGAAGTGATCACCATAAAAGATAGGCTATAGGGGGAAGGGAGAATACTGTGATTGGGAGGGGAATATGGTGGGTTTGTGAGGTCTTTGGCCATAGTCAATCTCCTGACACAGGCAGTGGTTACCAGGATGTTCATGTTAAATATAATTAATTAAGCAGTACTTTTGTACAATTTTCGTTTGTGTTAATTTTAAAAACAAAATAAAACTCAATGGAACAATATTAAACACCGGAGCCATATCATCCTCATCATGACAATCAGTCTTCTCCCTAGTTATACATAAACATGAAAAATAGTTTTTGGAATCCTTTGGAATATAATATTTATAATTCTTTAAAAAAAAAAAAGTTAATCCACTTCAGTGTTTTGAACAGTGCCTTTTACACAGAAAACATTCAATAATGTTAGCTAGTACTGTTACAGTTTTATATTTGAAGTAAGATGAAAACCTCTTATACTTACTAGTTTGCTGCTGCTGCTGCTGCTGCTGCGTATTAAATCCTCCAAATCCCAATCCGGTTCCTAAACCAGTACCTAAACCAGTACTAGTTCCTGTTGTTGCGCCAAAACCAGTACCAAATCCAAACCCTTTGTTCTGAGTACCACCGAAGAGTCCTTTGAAAGAAAATTAGAATTGTATGTTTAACAAAAAGCCTGACCTCTACCTCATTTATTTCTACAAATGACTTAGTATGACATCTTACCAGTAGTACCCGTGTTAGCTGGAGCAGAAAAGCTGAACGCAGAACCTGTTGTTGTAGATGTTGTCCCAAATCCTCCAAACCCACCTAACAAGAAAAAGATAAATAAAATAGAAAGGAAGAATCTTTTGTATACGTAAGAGGTCATTTCTTTTTCAAAGTATTTTGTAAGTAACTGTTACATGTCAAGCCAAAAGATATTGATTTAATCTTTCCTTTATGACAATTTTTTTAGAACTATACTACTTATCAAGAAGTCAATATGTTGCAAGAAATAGGTGACTAAGTATTTAAAGTAGAAATCCCACAATGCAATATATATACCCTTTAACTAAGGGGTGGTTAACAATTACAGCTGGGAAAATAGATCAAGCCCATTGACATAATCCTTAGGAAACTCTAAAACAACGATGCATGTATCCTTTTAAACTAAGGGTTGCAAATTCAAATGCCTACAAGATTTAGGCTAATAACATCAGTAAGTGATGAAAAATGAATGGTGGAACTGTTCAAAATGAACAGTATAAACTTGTTTTTAAAAATGGCAGCAGTTCCTAAATTCTTGCAGATCACTGTTGCAGGAAAATGCTAGTTTAGTAATGTCATATATTACCACTTCTCCCCCCAGGAGAGATGGAAAATCCAGATTTTGCATGTGAAATCTACTGATTTGAATTCTAGCAACTAATTCAAATCATTTTAATATAATATTCCACTTAACCAATAGTAAGCTGAACATTTATTAGCAGACTAAATTGCAAGTTTCCAATCTTGGTTTTGGTGAATTAATTTATATCTACTTTAGCTCATATTTCTATTTTGTCTCCATCAAGTCTCAGCAATTTTCCAAAGAAAACAAACCAATATACTGACCCCTATACAAGAAGAATATGTTTCTTGTAGGAAGAGATAAGAAAAAAGCACACAAGTGGAAGGCAGTGGCAGGAAGGTGAGAAGGGCTATCGCAGACCTTTAGCACAATTTGGCCAACTCTGCCAGAAAAATTTCAGACAGTTACATAGGAATGGAAAGCTAGTCAATCTACAATAGTTTTATGGGTTTTTTTTTCCTCTTCAAAACAGTCTTTAGCAGATTATTATGTGGTGCCAAAAAGACTTTCAAGATAAACGTTTGGACCCCGTGTGCTCTGAGTTACGGTACAGGTTTCTGAGATTCTAAACTTAATCTCATATATTTCTGGTATACAAGACAGATTAATCAATATTGTAACATAAAAGATATAAGGAGTATAAAAACAACCCTTTGATAGTAAATCATATAATTCTGATTTGGAAAATTACTCAAGAGTAGACTGCATGTGGCAAGCCAGCATAACCAAATATTCAGACTGTTACTTATAGGTCCTACTGCAGTGCTGCAAACTAAATATTTTGATAAAAATCACCTGAAGTATTAAACCTTGTTCTTAATCTTTTACATTACTCCTCACTTCCACGGGACAACTAAGATAAATTCTGAATTGACTACACAATAAAAATATTAGTCAATATTTTCTCATGCTCCATAATACCAAGAATACTTATTAGTAACAGCAGATCTATCTACAAGGGTACAAAATAAAAACGTAAACAAGAATTTCTATCAGCCTTTTGCAGAAGGTTAAGTTAATTAACATATGTAAAAGAAGTAGTTAAAACAGTTTCATTGTCACAACTCAAAAGTGAGAACACAAAATGAGGAATGAAATCAAGCAAACAAACAGGTATATTTATACTTGTCGAATATGATCTGGGTGGCTATACTCAGAAACACAAATATCAAAATAATGTTTCTGTTTTACCCAGTGCCAATTTTAAGCAAACAGGGAAAAGTAAACATACTAAATAAAAGACAGGGAAATATGATCACTTCAAATATACCTTAATAATAATCATTTATTTTACCTTTACAATTTTCAAGTCTTCAAACTGTTTTCAACTCAAATACTAAGGTGATATTCAGATTGCAGTAACAAGTGAATGCTCAAAATAGCAGACTTCCCAATAAGTTTTAGAGAATAATGTTTACCAAATGCATATAATTGGCATGGGCATAGGTGGCATAATGTAAGAGATATGGAGAGTAAATTCATATACGAGCAGCTGAGGAACAAGATTTTTATATAGGGTCACAGTAAGTAAAGTACACAAAAGACCTACTTTAAATTCACATATATCCATTACAGTTTTTGTTTTGCAAAATTTTTAACAAGCTTCACACAATCCAACAAATACCAAAATCTTCTTAACTATCTTTTAGAATGCAAAGCTGTCTCTCCTACCTTTTAGGCATGGCTTAATACTACCTGAAAATAAATTAAATTGCACTCTCTGATAATTTCCCAAAAATACAGTAAAGAATTGGGGATTCTTTCTATAATTACATATCTTACAAAAACGTATCCTAATCTGTCAAGTTGGCCAAAGAAATACATTATTATTTAGCAAGTTAAAAAAACAAGACAGGTCACTGCTGTTCGTATAAGACTTGTTTCTCTTTGGAAACATAAGGACAATCAAATGAAATCCCAATGAATGACGTAGGAAAAATGAAAAATGACTGCAGGAGTCCAAGAATCTCTGGAAAATGGGCCAGAATGGTGAGTTTATACTTCGGCAGATATACCTAATAATTCGGAAGATATACTCAGTTCAATTAAATGCAAATTTAACAAGGAAATTTTCCAGAACCACGTCTTTGAAGACAGTTAAAACTTGATACAAATGTTTTTGATTCGACATTAATGAATTTCCTCTCCTTATTAGACAAGGGATTGTTCTTTCCCAAACTCTAGGAACCACGAAATATTCTTGGACTCCAGCTCCCAACACTAGTTACACATACGACCCGTAGTATCTACCTGCACTTGCCAGACTGTTACCAAAATTGAACGGAGGCGCCGAGGTAGTAGAAACACCGAAATTCCCAATATTAAAGTTCACTGCAGGATTAGCAGTTAGTCCGAAACCCCCAAAATTAAACCCACTGGCGGTGGAGTTGGCAGTCTCAAGCCCACCAAATCCTGATAGGCGTGAAGGCAAAGAAAGAAAAATTTTTAAAGGAGGAGAAAGAAAAAAAAAAGAAAAGAAAAGAAGGATTAGAAGAATCAGCAGGTTTCACAGAAGTGAACAAAAACAAACTGGACGTTGCTCCAAATGGGTTAAGAAAACACAGGCGGGAAAAAGCAGAAGGAGCAGCAGCGTGAAGACCCATAGGAAGGACCAAAGGGGCCGGGGCAAGGGCTCCAGCTTGTCCGGGCTCAGACAGAGGGAGCCGCAGAGCAGCTCCCAGAGCCACCCAAACCTATCCGCGTCCAGTTCGGCTGCGGGAGCCAAGAGAGCTTTCCCGCCTGTCCCGGAAGCTAGGGTGCCGAGGGGAGGGCGGATCTCCAGTAAGCGGAGAGAGGAGTGTCCCGGAATCGGACTCCCCTGTGGCGGGAAGTGCAGCTTGGCAAGACAGGGCCCTGCGGGTACCCACAAGACTCTTCAGGAGTCGCCTCGGCCCCTTAGCGGCCGCCCGCCCTTTTCCGATGCCCCAAAATCTCCACGCGGGCAGGAGACCACAGGATATCCCAGCCCGGGAACCGCGGACAGAGGAGGGGCAAGAAGGCCTAGAGGCCTCCTCTCCTGCCCGGGAGAAGGTCAGAAAGGAATCACTCACCCGCGGGGGCCGCAGTAGCTGCAGAGGTGCCCGAAGTGCCCGACGGAGCCCCAAAGTTGAAGGCCATGTCGCGGGAGCCGGGAACCAAGGCGTTTTTCCCTGGACACTCGGTGCGCTCCGCTATTCAGTCCGGCCGGGAAATCGCCACACAGCTCACCGAGTTCCGCTTCCTTTCTGGCCCAGGCTTGGAGGCGGGATGCATGAAGGGCTCAAGGGTGGAGGGTCGACAGGAAATGCGCTTAGAGCGGCTCGCTTCCCGGGGGCTTTGTGGCTTCACGCCGCCCGGGTCGACACAATGAAAGTAACACGCTCGCGGGGGCGTACCGCCTGACAGCCATTAAAACATGTATTAAGGACGTTCTTTGAAAAAGGTATGCAGAATGCTGAAGTTGTTGCTGTCGGGATAGGCGGTGGGCATCTTGGAATATGCATGTCTTACTGGTAGGGGTCGAAGATGCTGCCCTCTCAAAGAGCTGTCATAAGAGGACCTGGGTTGGGGTCGGGAAGGCCCTCCTGAGGAAGAGATGTTTGAACCCAATCCTGAAGGATGAGTAGGCGAAAAGAGATAGGAAAGAGATAGCATGTTGGAAGAACTGAAAGATAAGGGAAATAGTGGCAAACACTTAAGGTGTGTTAACTATGTGCTAGGCACTATTCTAACCGTTTTACTTATTTTAATTTAATCCTCAACTACCCTGTGAGGTAGGTTATTATTATCCCCATTTTCTGGAGAAGGAAATACACACAGAGGTTCAGGTTGGGTCTAGAATCTGTGCTCTTAACCCCTAAGCTGTAACGTGAGCACTGAACTGAGGGGCAGAGTGGCCTTCTATGAGGCATGAGCACCCTACCCTCTAAGTACTAACCTCTGCCCTCATTCTACTTGCAGTATCGTTTAATCCTCATAATAACCCCATAAGAAAGGCTTGGTTATTAACAACGTTTTACAGGTGAAATGGGAGGACCCGGGTTTACAGTTGCTAAGCGGCTTGCCCTAGGTCAACTCGCTGGTGAATTCTAGTCTAGTTTTTGAACTCAGGTTTCTCCAATGTAAGAACCCCAATTTTTCTTTAATAATGTTATATTGTCTTGTACATTATGGAAAGAATTTTGGACCATTTCCTGAGGGTAATGAAAAACCTATAAGGAATTTCAGGGGAGTGATATGATCAGAATTTTATGTTTAGAAGATCTGTCTGGTTGCCATAAGGAGAATGGATTGAAAGAAGCCAGTATGTCTGAGGGAAGACAGCTTTTAGGAGTCGGTTGTACAGGTGAGAGATGATAGCAACTTGTATTATGGTTCTGGCAGTGAGGTGAGCAAAACACATTTGAGAGAAATTTTAAAAATAGAATATTTTGGACTTGCTAGTGATTTGGACATGAGGAATAAGGACTCAAGAGGGACTCCCTGGTTTCTGGTTTGAGCAAATGGGTGAATTGTGGTGCCATTGTCTGATCCCTTGTGGTTGATTGACCTACATACCCCAATTTAGACATGGTCTTAATCTTAATTTGCATTCCTGTGCATTTGAACCCATGGTAAATAGGACTTTTTGAAGATGTTAGTTTTAGTTAACAGCATTGCCTAACTGAGTGAGGATAGGTCTTATTACTGGAAGCCTTATAAAGAGAATGCTGGAAGTCAGCAGGGACCTGAGGGACCTGGAAGAGAAAGGAAAGGACATTGCCATGTGAGGAGAGGAAGCAGAGATACAAGCCAAGGAATGCCAAAGATTACTGGCAGCCAGCATCAGAACGCTACCAACCTTGGGAGGAAGCAAGCCTTCTAACCTCCACAATTGTGAGATAATAAATTCCAAACCCATTGTGTGATATTTGTGATAGCAATCTGGAAAACTAAGACATCCTTGTAAACTTAGAGTGTGCTCCCACAGCCTTCTTTCAGCATCCATTAAAGATATATTATTATTCTATAGGGGCAGGAATGATGTCCCTCTCGTTCCATGCTCAGCATAGTGACAGGCAAAAAATAGGGCTCAAAAAAGAATGAATGAATGAATAAGAAGTATTTTTGGGCCAGATCTTGACCTTTCATGCCATGCTAAGAAGCTTTGATTTGATTGTTTAAGCTTTGAGAGCAATTGAAGAATTTGAGCAGGGCAGTAACAGGATCAGCTTAATAAAACTCCCATTATGGTATTATTGTGAAAGATGGAGCTCCAGTAGAGACTATTAAGAAGGTATTGACCTCCTAGTAAAAATGTCAGCCTTAATAATAGGTATTCCCTTTTGCTCCCCTTTAAATTCTACTGAAACCACAATGTAGGAATCTTTTTAAAAAATTAAAGCATAAACCTAAAAAAAAGGATAGAATGGGAAAGGACGCAGCAGTACCAACATTTTGGAAGCAGATAGTCTAGTGGTTAAACACTTAGCGCACTTGAAAAAAATAAAACCTAATCCAGCAGAAAGGAAAACCAAAAATAAACTCAATTGACACTTCCAGCAGTCTTCCAAACAGCTCAGGAATTGGAGGTATCAGGCATTTTTATAAGGTGGTATTCTGGTTTGAATGCATTATGTCCCCGAAAACACCATTATCTTTGATGCAGTCTTGTGTGGGCAGACACACAAGATTAGCGTTGATTAGATTGTAATTTCTTAGATGCCACCCACCCAACTGTAGGTGGTAACTCTGATTGGATAGTTTCCATGGAGGTGTGGCCCTGATTCATTGTGGGCCTTGATTAGTTTACTAGTGCACTATTTAACCTCAGACAGAAGGAGCGAGCTTGCTACACTCAAGAGGGACACTTTGAAATACACACAGGAACTGAGAGAGAAGCTGCAACTTACAGAGACATTTTGGAGATGGCCTTTGAAAGCAGACTTTTGCTCTGCAGAAGCTAGGAGAGGACAAATACCCCAAGAGCAACTGAGAGGGACATTTTGAAGAGAAGCTGCAGTCTAGAGAGGAATGTCCTGGGAGAAAGCTGTTTTGAAACTAGAACTCCGGAGCAGACGCCAGCCATGTGCCTTCCCAGCTAACAAAGGTTTTCCAGATGCCACTGGCCATCCTCCACTTTATGGCCTTAAGACTGTAACTGTGTAACCAAATAAACCTTCTTTTATAAAAGCCAATCCATTTCTAGTGTTTTGCATCCCAGCAGCATTAGCAAACTGGAACAGATGGCGTGAAGGGGAGCTAAGTGAGAACTGGTTGAAAGTCTGTTTAAGAAGCAGAGTCCCTGAAAACCCCTCCCCACTTTGCACAACCAAATGAATACTTCTTTCTCACCTTAGAAAAAGAATAGAGGTTTATTCTCTAGAGTGATTTAAACAGTGTCTCTGGACTGTGGGGGACCAGAAACAAGAGTTGGTTGTAGTATACTGAATACTGGAAGGTTGAGTGAATATGCATACCAGATGCTAAGATGGCCTGGCCATCTTCTCCTATGGCTCTCAGAATATTGGCAGCTGGGCCTTTACTCTCCAGGTAGAAGACTGAAAGAATCTTTTATAGCAAAAATGTCCAATACTAGAGAAAAGACTTGATTATTTGACATCAGAAATTCTCTAAATAAATGGTCCAGCCAGATCACTTTATAGCAGTGATTCTCAACTAACAGTGATTTTGCTCCCCAGAGAACGTGTGTCAGATGTCTTCAGACATATTGGGTTGTTGCAGCTGGGAGGATGCTACTGGCATCTAGTGGGTAGAAACTGGAGGTGCTGCTGAACACCCTACAATGCACAAGATAGTCCCTCTTCTCCCAAAGAATTATCTGGCTTCAAATGTCAGTAGTGCCAAAGTTGAGCTCACAGTTTGCAATCCCCACTCAGGCATTCATAGCTTCTGATCAGCTTTTGTGTGTGTGTGGGTGTGGTAAAACATATAACACAAAATTCGCCATTTTATCCATTTTAAATATACAATTCAGTGGCATTAATTATATGCATAATGTACAACCATCACCACTATCTGTTCAAAACTTTTCATCACCCAGTACAGAAACTCTGTACCCATTAATCAATAACTCATTTCCCCCTTTTCCCAGTCCTTGTAACCTCTAATATACTTTCTATCTCTATGAATTTGCATATTTTAGCTCTTTCTTGAAAGTGGAATGAATCCATAATATATGTCCTTTTGCATCTGCCTTATTTCACTTAGCATAATGTTTTCAAGGTTAATCCATGCTATGTCCTATATCAGTACTTCGGTCCTTTTGTGGTATACATTGTATGTATACCACAATTTATCCATTCATCTGTTGATGAACACTAGAGTTGTTTTTACCTTTTGCATATTGAAAATAATGCTGCTGTGAACATTAGCATAATTATCTGTTTGAGTATCTGCTTTCAGTTCTTTGGGGTATATACCTAAAAGCAGAACTATCCAATCACCTTTTAAGTCTAATTCTTAAATATATATGAGTAGACGAGCAAGGATTATCAGACATCTGAGGATTTCATTTGTTATGAGATCATAACAAACAGGAAAAAAAGGAACTTGGAGTACTATGTGAGGAGAATGAAGCTTTTTAAAAAGCAAATGTATTTACAGCATACCACTGGTGAATCCTCACTCTAGGGCAATAGAAGTGTTTATTGGAACACCTATTATGCACAGAAGAAAATAGGAATCATATTTATTAAGCCCACTGTGCAGGTTTGGATATATTATGTCCCCCCAAAAACCATGTTTTAATCCAGTCTTGGAGGATATTTGGATTAGGTTGTTTCCATAGGGATGTGACTCACCCAGCTGTAGGTGATGCTTTTGATTAGATTATTTCCATGGAAGTGTGGCCCTGGCCATTCAGAGTGGGTCTAAATTAGATCACTGGAGTCCTTAAAAGAGCTAAGACCAACACAGAGTCCAGACGTTTGCTGACATTTTGAGATGCTAGCCCAGAGTTTGCTCTGGAGAAGCTAAGATAGGACAAAATGCCTCAAGAGCAGCTGAGAGAGACCTTTGGAGAGATGCTTGGTTGCTGATAGAGATGCTCAGAGATGTTGGAGTTGTGGACAGAAGGGAGTTTGGAGATGCTAAGCTAAGGATGCACAGGAGCTGAAACACAACGCAGAACCAGCAGACGCCAGCCACATGCCTTCCCAGCTGAGAGAGGTGTTCCAGACGCCATCAGCCTTTCTTTAGTGAAGATATCCTCTTGTGGATGCCTTAGTTTGGACACTTTTATGGCCTTAGGACTGTAAACTTGTAACCAAATAAACCCCCTTTATAAAAGCCAAAAAAAAAGTTCAAATATATATCCCCAGGAGGTAAGAAAATATATTGCAACCATGAAATAATAACAGGGTAGTATTGTTATTTTTTTTTAGAAAAAAAAAGGCTCTTGGAAATTTTAAATATATTGCCAGAAATGAAAAACACAATAGAAGAGTTGGAAGATAAAAGTGAAGAAATCTCCCAGAAAGTAGAACAAAAAGACAAAGGTATAGAAAATAGTGGAGAAAATAAAATTAGAGGACTAGTTCAGAAGGTCTAACATCAGTGTAAAAGAAGTCCCAGAAGTACATAGAGAAAATTCTGTCCTTTAAGTCCTTCAAGATTTGACCTCTACTATCTGTCTTTCATTCATTTAGAATTTACTAAGCCCTCCCTATTGTGTGTTTGGCACTGTTCTGAGCCCTGAAAAAGTGGCATGGTTTGTACCTTCATATACTCACAGTCTAGTGAAGGAAAGCCAGTGTTAAACAAATAATAAGCTTGTGATGCATGTTCATGAGGGCAGTAGATGGATGGCATTCATGAAAGAAATAATATAAGAAAATTTCCCATGATTGAAAGAAATGTTTCTGGATTGAAAAGGCCTCACCAAATGCTCATTACAATGAATGAAAATAGACTCATGCTAAGGTACTGTTTTTGTTTCCTGGTTGCTAAAACAAATACTGTGCAATGGGCTGGCTTAAACAACAGGAATTTTTTGGCTCATGGTTTTGAGGTTAGGAAAAGTCCAGAATAGAGGTGTCATCAAAGCAATGCTTTCTCCCAGATGACTGTGGTGTTCTAGGGCTGTCTGCCAGTGATCCATGCTCCTTGGCTTTTGTGTCATATGGCAGTGTACATGACAGCCTCTCCTGTCTTCTCTGGGTTCCATTGACTTCCTGCTTCTTCCCCAAGGCTTTCTCTCTATGTGTCTGAATTTCATTCTGCTTATAAAGGACTTCAGTAATAGGAGTAAAACCCATCCAGAGCCACACTGTAACTGAAGTAACCTCATCAAAAGGTCCTATTTACAAGGGTTCACACCCACATAGATGGATTAAGTTTAAGAACATGTTTTACTGGGGTGTATAGCTCTAAGCCATCACAAGCACATTCTGAAAGAACAGAACCCTGAGGGTAAAGAAAAGCTTCCTGAGAGATAAACAGGTCACACAAAAATAGATCAGGAATCAAAATGAATTTGGACTTCTCAACAGCAATGCTAGTTAGAAGGCAATAGAGAAATGCCTTCAGATTTCACAAAATTCTATTCCCAGATCAGATGGGAAGATAGAATAAAGTCATTTTCAGACCAACAATTTCTAAAAAAAATGTCACATGCACTGTTTCTCAGACAATGGGTTACTAGAGGATGTGCTCCAATAAACCAAGAAAGAGAAAGACATGATACGGAAGAGGTTTAACACAGGAGAGATGCAGAGAATCCCCAGGGTATCAGCTGTGATCATGCTTACAGGGCAACCAGTCCAGACTTAGCAGGTCAGAAAGTTCTGGGAGAGGCTTGTGCATGAGAATGGAAAATATGAGAGAGATTTACACAACAAAGAGTTTGGGGTTGAACTGGTGATAAATAGGGGGATCATTAAGCAAATGAAGAGTTAACAATATTGTATGGGAAAGGAAAGGCAATAAAATTTACTACATGGCTCAATTGTGAATATTTCCTACATAATCCCAATAATGTAAAGACTGAATATCCTTCTAACCGAAATTACAACATAACTGTATTAGAAAGACTGGGGAATTGAAAGAATACATATGTGTAGTGAGGACAGAACAGGAAAGCCAAATATTCATCATAGTGGCAGGTCAATGGATAATGCTAAAATTGAATACTCAAGAAGCAATATGTTATCTTGAGTCATAGGGGTAAATTTTTTTTTAATTTTTTTTTTAATTTTTTTTAAATTTTAAGCTAGAAGAGGTACCTCTGGGGATGATGACTGCTTTTTTTTTAATTTTAAATATTCTTGTAGAATTTATTAAATGCTTAAATCTATGTGTGTGTATAACGTCAATTCAAAATAAAAACAACCACCCCCAACAAATAGTCATTGTATCTATCAAAATTACAAATGTCCCTTGACCTAGCAAATCTACTTCTAGGAATTTATTTTACAAAGGAGATTGCAAAATGATGGAATACAAGGTTATTCATTGCAGCATTGTTTATAATAGCAAATGATTGGAAACAAATGGGTTTGGTTAAATAATAAATTATGTTACATTTATACAAAATAATACTATTCAGTGCTGAAACAGAAATGAGAAAGTTCTTCATGTACCAAAAAGAAATATCTCAAAGATTTGGTGCACTAATTGAACCTCCACATGGCTTGGACCCCCTGTCATACATAAATGAAGTTTGAGGCTTAAGGGTAAAAGATGGCTCAATAGCACCATCTGATGGTAGGTCAGGAAAATGCATCACACTAAGTTGTAGCTCTGTAAAATTATAGATAAATGTTCAAATAATCTGCATATTCTAAAAGAACCCAATCAAGATAAGCAAATGTCAAGAGGCCAAAGACAAAAGAAAATTACAAAGCATATAAAGAAACTAGAAGATATGGGTAACACAAATGTCCAAGTGAAAAAGCCAGAGGAGACAGAACCTGGAGCAATTAATCAAAGAAGTTCTCGCAAACGTCAATATTATGGCTCAGGATATAAAGAACATGAAGAAGAACCTAGAAAAGCATAAAGAAGAATTTGCAAGAGTAAATTTTTAAAATAGCAGATCTTATGGAAATAAAAGATACTGTTGATCAAATTAAAAATATTCTTGAGACACATAACATCAGATTTCAAGAGGCAGAGGAACAAATTTGTGAACTCGAGGATCAGGTGATGGAAAGGGAAAGCACAAAAGAACCAATGGTGAAAAAAATAAAAAAAAATTGAAATGGATCTCAGGGAAATGATGGACAATATGAAGGACAATAAAGGAATCATTTGTGTCCCAGAAAGGGAAGAGAAAAGTAAAGAGCTAGGAAGAGTATTCAAAGACATTGCTGGGAAAAATTCCCCAACCTTCTAAATGACATAAATAAAATAAATCAAAGATGCTCAATGAACACCAAATAAAATAAATCCAAATAAACCCACTACAAGGCATATTCTGATCAGATTGTCGAATGCTAAAGAGAAGGAGAAAGTTCTGAAAGCAGCAAGAGAGAAGCAATTCATCACATACAAGGGAAACAACATAAGATTGAGTACTGGCTATTCAGTGGGCACCATGGAGGTGAGAAGGCAGTGGTATGACATATTTAAAATTCTGAAAGAGAAAAATTGCCTGCCAAGAATTCTTCATGCAGCAAAGCTCTCTTTCTTTTCTTTCTTTCTTTTTTTTTTTGTAGGTCAAACATTTTATTTAACACATTATAATTAATGAGGGAACCTGCAAGATGGTAAATCTTATTCAAAGAGCATTTTTTTAAATTTCAGCATAAGCTTGCTAGATAGGACATGAAACTATTTGACATCCTACAGAGCAATAAACGATAACCTTTGGGTGATCTTCTCACCACTTGCATTCCTTTGGGGCAAAGTTTTTTAAATTGCTATTGGACAAAAATCAGTGGCATTGTTATCAGCTTTTTACAAGCTAACTTCTACACTTACAGAGATGTCACATTTTCTAATCAGTAGTAAATAAATGGTTAAGCAAAGTTTTGCATCCCTGAAGAATTAACCATACCCAAACCTACTCAAGCAAGTTAGACAATGCCCAGCACTGCACTAAAAGGACAATAATAGTAATAGTAATAGTAATCTATTTTGCTTATTTTGAAGTTTTAGATAATTTTTGTAACACTTCCTCATTTTGGAAATACTCTGAATAAACCCCACTGAAACAATTACCACCACCAAAATGAGCTCTTCACTGTACTCCATGTAACCTCAGTAGTAGGAAATAACATGAGTGGAACTACTTAAATAAAATCAGTAAAGCTAGTGTATGATAAGCTACTTGCCTTCTATAATAAATATAAATCTCAATGCCACAATCCCAGTGCAGGGTGCAAAGCTCTCTTTCAAAATTAAAGGAGGGCTTAAAAATTTTCAAAGACAATACTGAGAATTTGTTAACAAGAGACCTGCCTTACAAGAACTACTAAGAGGAGAAAAAAAAAGAAAGGAGAGCGAGGTCTGGAGAAGTGTACAGAACTGAAGAGTCTAAGTAAGGGTACCTTAAAGGAATAAAAAGAGAGTGGGGAAAAAAATAGATCTGACAAATAAAAACCAAAGGATAAGATGGCTGGTTCAAGAGCTCCCTTCACAATAATAACATTGAATATATAACATCGGATATGAATGGATTAAACTCCCCAGTTAAAAGATATAGATTGTTGGAATGGATTAAAAAATATGAACCATCAATATTTTGTTTATAAGAGACTCATCTTAGACCTAGCAACACAAAGAGATTGAAAGTGAAAGACTGAAAAAAATATTCCATGCAAGCTACAGCCAAAAGAAAGCAGGGGTAGCAATACTAATTTCAGATAAAATAGACTATCTGACTATCCATGGATGTTATAAGTGACAAAGAAGGACACTATGTACTAATAAAAGGGACAATTCACCAAGAAGAAATAACAATCATAAATGTCTTTACACCTAATCAAGGGGCTTCAAAGTATATGAGACAAACATTGGCAAAACTGAAGGAAGCAATAGATGTTTCCACAATAATTGTGGGAGACTTCAATATGACACTCTCCCCTATAGACAGATTACCCAGACAAGACCAATAAGGAAATTGAGAACTTAAACAATGTGATAAGTGAATTACACGTCACAAATATATATAGAACATTACATTTCAAATCACCGTGATATACATTCTTCTCTAGTGCTCATGGAACCTTCTCCAGGATAGATCTTATGCTGGGGTATAAAACAAGCCTCAATAAATTTAAAAAGACTGAAATTATTCAAAACACATTCTCCAACCACAATCATATGCAACTAGAAGTTAATAACTATCAAAGATCCAGAACACTCACAATTATCTGGAAGTTAAACACACACCTAAACAGTCAATGGGTGAAAGAAGAAACTGCAAGAGAAATTGCTAAATATCTAGAGATAAATGAAAATGAGAACACATCAAAACTTATGGGATACAGCAAAGGTGGTATTGAGGGGGAAATTAATAGCTCTAAATGCATACATTAAAAAGAAAGAGCTAAAATTAAAGAACTAATGGAACAACTGGAAGAAGCTAGAAAATGATCAGCAAACTAATCCTAAAGCAAGTAGAAGAAAAGAAATATCAAGGATTAAAGCAGAAACAAATGATATGCAAAACAAAAAACAACAGTGAGAATAAATAAAACCAAAAGTTGGTTCTTTGAGAAAATCAGCAAGATCGACAAACCCTTAGCTAGACTGATAAAGTCAAAAAGAGAGAAGACCCAAATAAATAAAATAATAAATGAGGGGGAATATTGCTATGGATCCTGAAGGAATAAAAAAAAATCATGAGAGGATACCATGAGCAACTCTATGCCAACAAACTAGATAATTTAGAGGAAATGGATAATTTCGTGGAAACACACGAACAACCTAGACTGAAAAGAGAAGAAATAGAAGACCTCAACAAACCAATCACAAGCAAAGAGATCCAATCAGTTATTAAAAACTTCCTACAAATGAAACCCCAGGGCTAGATGGCTTTACAGAGGAATTCTATCAAACTTTCCTAAAAGAACTGACACCATTCCCACTTAAAGTCTTTCAAAAAATTTAAGAACATGAACACTACCTAACTCATTTGATGAAGCCAGCATCAGTCTAATACCAAAACCAGATAAAGATGCTACAAGAAAGGAAAACTATTAGCCAATCTCCCTAGTGCATCATCCCTAATGGATGCTAAAATTCTCAACAAAACACTTGCAAATCGAATTCAAAGACATATTAAAATATTTATACACCCTGGCCAAGTGGGGTTCATCCCAGGGATGCAAGGGTGTTTCAACATAAGAAAATCAATGTAACACAACACATTAACAAATCAGAAGGGAAAAATCAAATGATCATTTCAATAGATGCTGAAAACACATTCGAGAAAATCCAACATCCTTTTTTGGGAAAATCACTTCAAAAGGTAGGAATTGAAGGAAACTTCCTCAAGATGATAAAGGGCATATATGAAAAACCCACAGCCAGTATAGTACTCAGTAGTGAGAGACAGAAAGCCTTCCCTCGAAGATCAGGAATGAGACAAGGACACCATCACCTCTATTATTCAACATTGTGCTAGAAGTTCTAGCCAGAGCAATTCGGCAAAACAAAGGAAAAAGGTCATCCAAATTGGAAAGGAAGAGGCAAAGCTCTCATTATTTGCAGATGATATGATTTTATACTTGGAAAACCCTGGGAAATTGACAGCACACCTACTTGAGCTAATAAACAAATTCAGTGAAGTGGCAGGATATAAGATTAATGCACATAAGTCAGTAATGTTCCTATACAGTAGAAATGACCTAACTGAAGAGACACTCAAGAAAAAGATTCCATTCTCAATAGCAACTAAAAAAATTAAGTACCTAGGAATAAACTTAACCAAGGATGTAAAAGACCTCTCTGTACAGAAAATCACATTACTCTACTAAAAGACATAAAAGGGGATCTAAAGAGATAGAGAGAGATTCCGTGTTCATGGATGGGAAGGCTAAATGTCGTTAAGATGTCAATCCTGCCCAAACTGATCTGCAGATTCAATGCAATACCAATCAAAATTCTAATGATCTATTTTGCAGACTTGGAAAAGATAATCATCAAATTTATTTGGAAAGGAAAGATGCCTTGAATTGCTAAAAACATTCTAAAAAAGAAAAATGAAGTGGGAAGATTTACACTGCTGACTTTGAAGCCTGCTATAAAGCCAAAGTAGTCAAAACAGCGTGGTATTGGCACAAAGATAGCCATATTGATGAATGGAATTGAATAGAGAATTCAGAAATAGACCCCCAGATATATAGTCAACTGATTTTTTGTTAAGGCCCCCAAATCTACTGAACTGGGACATAACAGTCTCTTCAATGATCTCAATATAAGAGACAGTGCTATAAAACTACAGGAAGATAATGTAGGGAAACATCTTCAAGAACTAGTATTAGGAGGTCGCTTCTTAGACCTTACACCTAAAGCACAAGCAACGAAAGGAAAAATAGATATATGGGAACTCCTCAGAATTAACACTTTCTGTACCTCAAAGGAATTTGTCAAAAGGTAAAGAGGCAGCCAACTCAATGAGAGAAAATATTTGGAAGCCATGTATCTGATAAGAGACTGATATCTTGTATATATAAAGAAATCTTACAACTCAATAACAATAGTACAAACAACCCAATTATGAAATGGGCAAAAGATATGAAAAGTCAATTCTCTGAAGAAGAAATACAAATCGCTAAACAGCACATGAAAAAAGATGTTCATCTTCACCAGCTATTAGGGAGATGCAAACCAAGACCACAATGAGGTATTATCTCACACCAGTGAGAATGGCGGCCATTAAAAAAACAGGAACCTACAAATGCTGGAGAGGATTGGAACTCTTATTTATTGCTGTTGGGACTGTGTAATGGTTCAGCCACTCTGGAAGACAGTTTGGCTCAGTTTTCCTCAGAAAACTAGATATCAAATTACTCTATGGTCCAGAAATCTCACTTCTCAGTATTTACCCTGAGGATCTGAAAACAGTGATATGAACAGATATTTGTACACCGATGTTCATAGCAGCACTGTTCACAATTGCCAAGAGATGGAAACAACCTAAATGTCCTTCATCAGATGAATGAATAAACAAAATATGGTGTATACACGATGGAATACTATGCAGCAATAAGAAGGAACGAGGTTGTGAAACATGTGGCAACATGAATGAGTCTTGAAGACGTAATGCTGAGTGAAATGAGCCAGACACAAAAGGAGAGATATTGTATGTTACCACTGATGTGAACTCTGTGAAAAATGTAAAATAAGTGTCTATATTATAGAATATATGGGACCTAGAAATAGCAGCTACTGAAGAGAAACAATCATCTAATAAGAACAGACAAGATATTTAGGGTAATCTTAATGATATGGGAATGCTCAGGTGTGACTATGGTTTATTAATTTTCTTTTCTTATGGTAGGAGTACATTGGAAGGAATGAAGTTATTTCAAGATATTTGTTTTTCCCATTGCTTTGCTTTGTTTTGTTTTGAAATGTTTTTTTATTTGATAAAGTAATTTTTTTAAAAAAGATAATTATATGAAAAATTCAGGATGCAGAACACTGTTGTGCTAGTTTGGATGTATTATGTCCCCCAAAATGCCATGTTCTTTAATGCAATCTTGTGGGGGCAGAGGTATTAGTGTTGATTAGGGTGTGACCTCTTGATTGGATGTTTCCATGGAGATGTGACCCACCCGACTGTGGGATAATACTTTTGATTAGATTATTTCCATGGAGATAATGGACCCCACCCAGTTGGGGTGGGTCTTGATTTAATCACCGGAGTCCTATAAAAGCCCACAGACAGAAAGAGCTGTTCTACATCTTAGAGAGACATTTTGGAGAACACCATTTTGAAATGCAACCTAGGAGCAAGCAGACACCAGCCATATGCCTTCCGGGCCACAGAGATTTTCCCGACACCCGTTGGTGTTCTTCAGTGAAGGTACCATACTGTTGATGCCTTTGTTTGGACATTTGCATGACCATAAGACTGTAACTTTCTGGCCAAATAAACCCCCTTTATAAAAGCCAATCCATTTCTGGTGTTTTGCATAATGGCAGCATTAGCAAAACAGAACAACTGTGTACATTATGTTACCATTTTTGTGTGGGGGGGGAAGAGAGCAGTAAAATATGTAAGTATACATATTGCTATGAAATATCCCAGGAAAGATACACTAAAAAACAAACCAAAACAAAACAACCTAATAACATTTGTTGCCTCTAGGAAGAGAAATTGGTCTAGGTAGAGGACAGGGGTAGAGGAAGACTTTTTACTATAAATCCCTTTTAAGTTTTTTGAATTTTGAAATGTAAATGGTTGCTTATTTTAAAAATTAAATAATACTAATAGTGGCTATTGCAGGAGCTCTGATATGCGGATGAGGACAGCAGGAACAGAGAGTGAGGAGTGAATGGACTTGGTGTTTGATTAGACACAGCAGGGGAGCAGTTAGCATGAGTCTCTGGCCTCTGGCTGTACAGCTGGGTGGATTGTGATGTTATTCCCAATAATGGGAATTCGAGAAGAAAACAAGAAAAAAATGAGTTCCATTTTTACTTACTGTTTTTGAGAACAACCTGGCTGGGGATATCCAGGAAGTGTTTGGATATGTGGGGCTGAAGTTGAACAGAGAGGTCTATGTTTAGATTGTAGTTGAAATCAGCGAAGAAAATGGGATTGCCAGGGGGAGAGTGAGAATAGAGTGGCTGAGCACCAGGAGTTAAGAAGAGAGCAGAGAGTCGTCAAGGAAGTCTGAGATAAAGTGGCCAAAGAGATAGCAGAAGAACCAACAAAGTGGAATCACAGACACTAAGGGTGGAATTACAAGAAGGGGAGAATGGCCAGGGTTTGAAAAAGAATGGACAAATATTTCTTCATTAAGGAAGCTTTCCCTGACCACCCTTTCTAAAACAGCATATTCCACTCCTGCCACCCTATATTCACCTTAATATTCTTGGCACTTTAGCACCACCTGCTTCTGTATCGTCTGTCCCCTTCTCCCCTCATTAAAATGTAGGTTGTAGCAGGGCAGGGAACTTTGTTTTATTTACTGGTTGTATCCAAAGTTCTAGCACAGTGCTTACCCCTACAACAGGCCCTTATTAAATATTGTCCTGGTTTGCTAATGCTGCTTTTATGCAAAATGCCAGAAATGGATTGGCTTTTATAAAGGGGGTTTATTTCATTACAAAGCTACAGTCTGAAGGCCACGAAAACATCCAAATTAAGGGATCAACACAAGTATACTGTCACCAAAGGAAAGCCAATGGCGTCTGGAAAACCTCTGTTAGCTGGGAAGGCAGGTGGCTGGTGTCTGCTTACTCCCAGGTTGTGTTTCAAAATGATGTTCTCCAAAATATCAAGTGTCAGCTTTCAATGGCCATCTTCAAAATGTGTCTCTCAGCTGCAGCACTAAGTTCCTTTTGTTTGTCAGCTCTTTTATATGGCTCCAGTTATTTAATTAAGACACATCCTGAATGGGTGGGGTAACACATCCATGGAAATTATCCAATCAAAGGTCTTGCCCACAGTTGAATGAGTCATATCTCCATAGAAACACTCAATCAAAAGGTTCCAACCTAATCAACACTAATATGTCTGCCCCCACAAGATTTCATTAAAGAACATGGCATTTTGGGGGACATAATACATCCAAATGGGCACAAATATCATGGGATGGATGAGTTCCTCTACATGTCCTTCTTCCTTACCTTTCCATATTTATCTCCAGGTCCTGCATATTTTATCTTTTTAATATTTCTATAATACTTCATCTTCACTGTCTTCTCCTTGGTTCAAATTACCATTAACTCTTGCTAGACTGGGGGCTGGCAAACTACAGCCCATGAGCCAAGTCAAGCCTGCTGCCTGTTTTTTGTAAATACAGTTTTATTAGAAGATAGCCACATCCATTTGTTTACATACTGTCTTTGGCTGCTTTCTTGCTTCAAGGGCAGAGTTGAGGAGTAGTTGCAACAGAGACTCTATGGCTCTCATTTCCTGGAAACTATTTTCTGTTTGGCCCTTTATAGAAAAAGTCTGCCATCCCCTTGTCTAGACAACTGCAGTAGCCCCTGTAGTAAAATAAGCTGGGCTGTCTGTGACCTTGGCAGTTCATTCTGGGTTGCCTGGAAAATGAGCTAGCTGGGGCTGCAGGTTCCCCCTTCTCCTAGATGAGAGGGCTGCACTTACATTCAGCTTTTCCTGGAGCTGATACCTTCCTCACCCCAGCCGTGGAGACTAACATTCTGTTGGTCTTAGAATAAAAACCAAAATCTTAAACGTGCCTTAGGGAGACCCTATGTGCTCTGGCCTCTACTTTCTCTCCAGCCTTATGTCCCAACACTCTTCCTTCTCTGAACTCCAGCCAAACATTTTCTCATTCACTTGTTTTAAACATATTCCCTCCTGCCAGGCACATCCTATTTCCTCTGTCTGAAATGCTTTGTCCTTTGCCTAATTAACTCCTATTCTTCATTCTCAGTCAAGCCATCCCTGAACTCCCAGTCACACTTCCAGACTATCATGACATTTAGTTGAAATTTTACATTTATCTGTATGATTATGTGGCTATTGTCTTTTCTCCCTAGACCATAAGCTCCATATTTATCTTCTTGGTCACCAGTAGCTTAGCATATACTGCCTGGCATAAAATAGGTGATCAATAAGATTAGTTGAATACAAAAGTATAGTGTGGAAAGAAGACGGGCTCTAAAGATCACATATTTTATGTTTCAATTTATATAAAATATCCAGAAAATGCAAATCTGTGAGACAGAAAGATTAGTGGTTTCCTGGGGCTGGGGTGGGAACAGGGATTAACTGTCAATGGAAATGAAAGATCTAAAACTGGATTGTGGTGATGGTTATACAACTCAGTAAATTTACTAAAAATCATTGACTCATATACTTAAAATGGGCAAATTTTATGATATATAAATTATAGCTCAATAAAGTTGTTTAAAAATAAAAATATATATTAGTTGAATAAATGAAAGAATATGGTTATTAATGGGAATGCCACCTTTATTTTATGTTAAATGTGTATACTTGTTTCTGTACCACACTTTCTTAATTATTGTTTATGGATATCTATCTATCTATATATATATATGGAGAGAGAGAGAGAGAGAGAGATTTTTTTCACATACCATACAATTATCCAGAGATCCAAAGTGTACAATCCGTTGCCCATGGTACCATCATACAGTTGTGCATCCATCACCACATTTTTTTTTTCAACTTTAGAACATTTTCATTACTCCAGAAAAGAAATAGAGACAAAAAAGGAAACTCATATCTTCCCATACCCCTAACCACCCCCCTCCATTATTGATTCATAATATTCATTTAGTACATTTGTTACTGTTGATGAAAGAATGTTAAAATACTATTAACTGTAGTATATAGTTTGCAATAGGTATATATTTTTCCTATATGACCCTCTCTTATTAACTTCTAGTTATAGTGTCATATATTTGTTCTAGTTCATAAGAGAGATTTCTAATATTTGTACTGTTAATCACGGACATTGTCCACCTCAAGATTCACTGTTTTGTACATTCCCATCTTTTGACCTCCAACTTTCTTTCTGGTGACATAAATGGCTTTGAGCTTACCCTTTCCACCACATTAACACACCATTCAGCACTGTTAGTTATTCTCACAATGTGCTACTATCACCTCTGTCCATTTCCAAACATTTAAGTTCACCCTAGTTGAACATTCTGCTCATAATAAGCAACCGCCCCCCATTCTTTAGTTTCATTCTATATCCTGGTAACTTATATTTCATGTCTATGAGTTTACATATAATCAGTTCATATCAGCAAGACCCTGCAGTATTTGTCGTTATGTGTCTGTCTTATTTCACTCAATGTAGTGTTCTCAAGGTTTCTTCATCAACCCATTTTTTTAAGACAGTTTTGTTCACACACCTATATTCCATCCTAAGTAAACAATCGATGGTTCCCTGTATAGTCACGTATTTATGTATTCACCACCATCGCCACTATGTATATAAGGACATCTCCATTTCTTCCACAAAGAAGAAGGAAGAGTCAAAGAAGGCAGAGAGACAAAAGAGGAAGAAAAAGAGAGAGGGGGAATAAAAAACATAATAGCTAGGAAGCACCAAAAGGAAAGATAGCATTAAACTAAAGCAGCATAAAGAGTCAGACAACATCACCAATGCCAAGAGTCCCATACCCTTCCCGCATGTCTCCCCTCCCCCCATATGCATTTAGCTTTGGTATATTGTTATATTAAAGGAAGCATAATCCAATGTTTCTGTTAATTATAGTCTCTAGTTTGCATTGATTGTATTTTCCCCCCAATCCCACCCTATTTTTAACACTTTGCAATGTTGACATTCATTTGTTCTACCTCATGTAAAAACATATTTGTACCTTTTATCATAATTGTTGAACACCCTAGGTTTCACTGAGTTATACAGTCCCAGTCTCTATCTTTCCTCTTTCCTTCTGGTGTCCCACATGCTCCTAAGCTTCCTCTTTCAACTGTACTCACAGTCATCTTTGTTCAGTTTACTTACATTGCTGTGCTACTATCTCCCAAAATTGTGTTCCAAACCTCTCACTCCTGTCTTTTCCTTTCCATCTGTAGTGCTCCCTTTAGTGTTTCCTGTAAAGCAGGTATTTGTTCACAAACTCTGTCATTGTCTGTTTGTCAGAGAATATTTTAAGCTCTTCCTCATACTTGAAGGACAGTTCTGCCGGATATAGGATTCTTGGTCAGTAGTTTTTCTCTTTAAGTATCTTAAATATATCACCCCACTTCCTTCTTGCCTCCATGGTTTCTATTGAGAAATCTGCACATAGTCTTATCAAGCTTCCTTTGTATGTGATGGATTGCTTTTCTCTTGCTGCTTTCAGGATTCTCTCTTTATCTTTGACGTTTGATAATCTGATTGTTAAGTGTGTTGGCGTAGGCCTATTCAGATCTATTATGTTTGGAGTACGCTGCACTTCCTGGATCTGTAATTTTGTGTCTTTCATAAGAGATGGGAAATTTTCATTGATTATTTCCTCTATTATGACTTCTGCCCCTTTTCCCTTCTCTTCTCCTTCTGGGACACCCATAGCACATACATTCCTGCAATTCATGTAGTCATTCAATTCCTGGAGACATTGCTCCTATTTTTCCATTCTTTTCTCTATCTCTTCTTTTGTGTGTAGGCTTCCAGGTGTCGTTTTCCAGTTCCTTAGTGTTTTCTTCTGCCTCTTGAGATCTGCTGTTGTATGTCTCCATTGTGTCTTTCATCTCTTTTGTTGTGCCTTTCATTTCCATAGATTCTGCCAGTTGTTTTTTCGAGCTTTCGATTCTGCCTTATGTTCGCCCAGTGTTCTCATTATATGCTTCATCTCTTTTGCCATATCTTCCCTAAACTTTCTGAATTGATCCAGCACTATTTGTTTAAATTCCTGTATCTCAGTTGAAGTGTAAGTTTGTTCCTTTGACTGGGCCACAACATCACTCCTCCTAGTGTAAGTTGTAGTTTTCTGTTGTCTAGGCATCTGGCCTCCTTGGTTACCCCAATCAGGTTCTCCTAGACCAGAACAGGCTCAGGTCTTGGAAGAAGGCAATAGTTTCAGGTCCCCCTGAGGGTGTGTCTTAGAAGATTGGTACACCCTGTGAGGCCTCAAGTCACTGTGCTTTGTAGCTCCAGACTGGTGTAAGGAGGTGTGGCCCATGGCTGTTTCCCCCCAGGCTCTGGTGTCTGGTTCTGAATGGAAGGTGGGTAGTAGAGCTTGGCACCACCTTTTTCCTCTAAGGGAAGATATATCCCCTGGAGAGAGGTCATTTACATTCGAATAGGCTCTCTGCCTGTGCTTTCTCTACCCTTGTTTGGGTCAGAGCACTGGGAAATGAAAATGGTTGAGGCTTTCTCCACTGAGCTGAAAAAGGGACAGAAATCCCCCCTTCAGGGACAAGCCCATGGCCACCCTCAATTTCTCCCATCGGCCAGAGACAGTACCTAGTCCTCTGGGTTCCTCCTCCCTCCCAGAGAGGTCCTCTGGCTCTCCAAGTTCAGTCGTCACCAAAAGCCTCTGTCTGCTTGTTGGGGGTTCGTAGCTTGTGTTGAGCAGTCCACGCTTGTTAATTAAAACCCCAGTTGGCGCTCAGCTGAGCTGTATTCGCTTGCTCAGAGAGTGCTGCTCTCTATCACAGCGCGGCTTTGCAGTTTGCCATGGCAAGGGGGCTCTCGGCTCAGGTCCGCAGTTTTTACTTACAGATTTATGCTGCAATCCCATTCCTCCCAATTCAGGTTGGTGTATGATGAGTGGGCAGTCACATTTGTTCCCCTGCAGTTATTCCAGATTATTTATTAGTTGTTCCTGGTTGTTTATTAGTTGTTCCAGGGGGACTAATTAGCTTCTACTCCTCTCTATGCCACCATCTTAGCTCCCTGGATATATATTTTAATACCTGGCAGTACTTGTCACTCCTCATTAGTATTCTTTAAAAAAATATTTTCTGGATTCTTCTTACTAATTTGAAATAAATTAGGCTCGGTATGTAACAAAAGTCCAGGCATCTCTATATAACTTTGGTTATTAAACTTAAATACATACAGGAAGCTTCCTTTGTGACAAATACTAGCAGAAATCAGATTTGGTATTCCCAGAAAGCACCTAGGCTGGGGATCAAGTGTCCTTTTACATGAGGACATTTGTAACATTGAACTGGATATTCCATAAATGATCTGGATTCATTCTGACTTCAGAAATAAGATGCAATATTATTGGCATGGGAAAGTTTTTAAAGATAATCTGAATTTTTGGACTAAAACCTTTAGTCCAAATGTTCCCAGAAACAAAAGGCCCCAGTACTTCTCTAATAGCTCTTTGATCCTACCAAGCCCTTTTATGATGACTTGTCGTACCTTTTTGGGGTTCACCTGAAGCAGAACCTGAGATAAGGATATTAGTGCAGGTAGAGTATTTTGGAGGAAGTGGCAGGAGGGAGCGAAGGAGTGAGACAGGGAATGGAGAAAAGCTAATAAAAAGGTAGGTTACCTCTGTGGGCAACCAAGGCTCAGTCCTCCTGGGGACCTTCTGAGGAACCATATAAAATGATACAAAGAACTGTTCATCTGAGTGACTGGAGCATTTATCAGCTTGCTCCTGCCCCCTTTGGTTGAGGGTTGCTCTAGGGATAACAAATCCCCTGTGCTCCTGGGCCAGGACAGAGGAGGTTTCCAGGGCTCTAGAGAAAGCCCTGAGGCAGAAAAGAGCATGGGACACGCTTGAAGTGGGACTTGCCAGTCTGCCTGTAAGTGTCCACCACAGCTGAGCTGAAATCAGAGGTGACCTGAAGGGTATGACTCAGGGCTGCATCTGTCAAAGGAGCAAAGAGTATCTTTCAAATGAAATTCCATAGACAACTGGACACCTGATAACATCACATTCAATTTCCACTGCAATTTCATATAAACAATAGTTTTTTTATTAGTGAAAAATTTTGTTTGCATTAATGATAGAAAAAACATGTCAGGAATCATATGAAGTGAATCAGCAGCATAAGCTACATGAAGAAATTCTGATCAGTATTCTCTTTAATAACCACAAGCAGTTTGTTCCAGTAAAGACCAGATGGTCAGGTGTGAGGGTCACCTTTCATAGAACTCATGTCTCGAGCAAGTTAAATTAAAAATAAGCCTCCCTTAAATAAAAATTCCAATAGAGGTTCATCATGTCATACTTGTTCCACTTGACTATTAGTGATTTTTCTAGAACATGAGGAAATAAAGTCGAGTGGGAAAAGCCTTTGCCTTCAAATGGCAACATCCATTTCCTGTTCTGTGCTCAACTCACAATTTTCCCTGAGAGAAGTGAGTTGTCTTGGTTTCTTCCTCTCTAAGGTAGCATAACACCATATTCTGTGACTGTGATAATCCTGACAAGCACAAAAGCCTTTGGGACCTTCCCACAATAATGGCTGCAAGAGAATGAGCACGAGAAATAGTTTGTTATTTTCAACCTAAAGTCAAACTAGTACATTTATTCTTCTTTACTAATCTGTAATTTTGGCTGTATTTTATGGGTTTATCACACACTTTTCAGAGAGAAAATATCAAATGTAATTTTAACCAAGAAACTGTTCAGAAGCATGAAACAAATATGGAAATAAGCAATGTTTTTGTCACTCTACTTGTGTGGGACTCAGTCTAAAGGTATACATCATTAACTATAATTTTAGCATCCAGAGTATTTAAAAATTTCTCCCTCACAGAAGATTATATTCTGATAATAGGACTGAACAATGAGTACTCATTGGCTTATCAGTTTTATTAAGGTGGATAGGTGGCTGTATAAAATAATAAGATATGCAAATTATCTAGTTATTGATGTGCCCCAAATCTAGATAGTTGGCAATTATTGAAGACCAAATGTTTTCCATTGAGTTTTTCACTTTTTGGAGTACCTAAAGGTTCTACCTTAAGAGTTTAATGAATTGCCCCTTCAAGAAGAGAGACATACTACATTGCTTTAGTGTAGTGATGGAAAATTTTGACAAGTGAATTAAAGCAATTAATTATGTCCATGCAGGGATAAGAAGCTATGTAAGTGAATTTCACAATTTTTTCTTCATTGGCTTACATTGAGAGCCAATTTTAAACAAGAAATTCGTTAGAATGATTCAGTTATTAAATTCTGTAAGCACTTTACCAGATAACTATATAAGGTTCCCAATTAAAAATAAACGGTGAACTCTGAGAATCAAAGAAAATTCCCCAAAATATGCTTTAACATAAGATGGTTCCCAATCCTCTGACTTAGATTATACTTTAAAGTGAAGAGGGCTTTAGAAGAAAGGTGGTCCCAAGGGACCTTTCTTTAAAGTACTGTTTGTGTAATATTGTAAACCCCCTCTATTCTGTCAGCAAAGGATTGTCAAGGGTAGTTGAGGACACATTTTTCTCTACTCAGTAAGTGACGCTGAACCACAAAACATTGCAAGGAACTGAATCTGAGGAAGAAGAACATATAAAAACAACTTGAGAGTTACCAAGTAGTTGTTTGCCTTAATGTGATAGTGAAAGACTGCTCCAGAAGAAATGTCTCGGAGTCAGACTTCTGGAAATTTATGTGTAACTTAGGCAGTGGATGAATTTCCTATATTCATAAATAATTTTACAAATAATCACTGAATAGTGTTTCAGCTAATATAGTTTTATAGTTGGCAAGGAAGATTGGGGGAAAAGAAATCAGTTACTGATTACATTTTCCCAGGACCATCTTTCCACATGAAGATCATTTTGACCGAAAGATAACAGTTAACCACCCACTAGTGCCATAACTAGCATTTAGTTCTGCTCAATATGAAACATCTTTACTTGTTCCCACCAACATTATCTGTTCATTCTCTATGTTTGCAAAAGTACAAGAAAAAAAATCCACAGGTGCTTATACAACTCACAATTCCCTATACCATCCACCCTATCCCTCACCCCACCCAATCCCTTCCCCTCTTGATTCCTACCCATTATAAAAGTAGTCAGAAGACTGAGTTATTTTCCTCAATGAATTATGAACTGGAAATGTGCATAAAATGCAATACGTAACTTTTTAAAGAAGAAATCAGATGCATTTGAATGATGTATTGAATGAAGATACAATTTTACCCTGGGTTCCAAACTCTATTTACTTCTGGGTTGGCATGAAATGAATGGAAGAACACAACATAAAATGGAATACATGTATTTTGAGCACGAACTTCGCTGAATGAAGCATAAGGTTAGCCCAAGTAGCATTAACAAGTGATGCAGAGACATCATAACCACAACAGTGGTCACACATTTCGGGAGCTACCAGTACCCAACAATGAAAACATTACTATAGAAGAGTTTATTAAATACTTGCTAGACACTTGAAAAACAAAACAATTTGTCAGGGACCATATGATTTTATAAAGCATAATGGCCAGCCATATCACCCTGTTTTTTAACTTGCTGGCTGGAATACTCTCAAACACTTGTCAGCTGGGTCCTCCCCTTCTCCCTACAACAGGAAACAAGTCGGTGAGGATGCTGAAGGTTTCCCCACACCATAATGCAGGTCAGGACAGTGCACATGGTTCCTTCACCAAGCTCGATGGTTAGGTTCGAATGAGGGGTGCTCTTTCATCTGCTGTTCCCTGAGACAGAGAAAAGAAAGGACAGGGAAGTTAGGTTTCACATCAGAAACTTCTCCCCAGATGGGAAAAGTCAGGTAATGGTGGTGGTGGTGGTGGTGAAGACATAGAAGGAGTGACTCATTGGAAGGCAGTTTGTCCCAGGTATTCTCCTCTCTTGGCCTGTCTCTTCTTGCTCTTTATGATTTAGACATAACCTCAAGGAGGCCTTTCCTGACCACCCCTGCCCCCAATACTGGAGTTGTATCCTTCTCCGTGTTTACCCTGTACATAAGCTATAATAATTGTCATACCCTATTGAATTTGCCTCCTTCCTGGCTTGAAAACCACTAGAGTATATTTTAATATTCTGTCTGGGAGGATGATAGGTGCTCAGTAGTTGCTTGCTTGTGGAATACATGAATATGGTTAATTATAGTAGCATTTACATGGGGTTTCATCTGTTCTTATGAAAATCTCAGTAACCATACAAAGTAGGATGGAGGTAACATCCATGGACAAAAGTGGCAAGACAGTTTATTCAAAACAGTTAATTCAGGCTAAAGTGACTGGCATAGCATAAGAAACACGATGGAAGAATCTAGAAAGTAGTGAAATCCAAGCTAATATTACTCAAATGGTTTTAACCTATTTCATTTTCTACTTCACATTTGCCTCAGATACTTGTTCAGGTGGCTAGGAAAGAAAAGTCTTTGTTGACAAAAAGTGAAGCTGCTGAGAATTTAAGAAAGGATTCTACAGGAAAGATTCACTGAAGGTATTTTTAGCACCCTGAGTTAGCCTGCTGGTCACTTAGGAAGGTTAATCTGTTTCACCCATCCATTTGGGTTGTTCTCTTCCCTCCAGGAAAGTAACTGCTTTCATGCTACAACCATTTATTTTGCAAGGATGTCTCGATGGTAGGTATCTTCTGGTATATCAGGGATTCTTTCCAAGCAGGTCTCTGACTGCCTTGCTGTATAATCTTGGAGCTGGTATATCATATTTAGTAATAACTAATGTTTATTATACTCTTTCTATATTCTCATATGGGTCAAATGCTTTATGTTTACTGCATCATCTAATTCTCAGGAAAAACTCATAAGGAAGGCTTTATTATATCCCCAGTTTTACAGATAGAGAAACTGAGGCATGAGTTCCAGGACCACACAACTGTTAAGTTGCAGAACTGGGATGTGAACTCAGGTAGTCTAACAGCAAAGCCTAAGCGCTTAACTGATAGATCTTTTTCCTCTTCTTTGAGGTTATTGTTTTCAAAGATGTCACGTTTACTCCCAGGGAACACATTCAGGTATTCCATTCCCACCAAGAGAGCCTCAAATACTAGATGGCACTATCCCATCATCCCATCTTCTTTGACACATTTCCTTTGCTTCTCAGCGTGTAACCATGAAATCACTGTACCCAGCATAAAACCCCAGAATGCACCCTAAAGAGCCAGCTGGCAGAATGTCAGTGAAGCCCAGTTGAGGAATTCCTCAGGTAAAGTTATCTGGTAAGGGAGAAGTTTCTTCAGCTACTACTCACCTCATCCATGGATCCCTGTCCTCTGCATGCAAGCCAGGTGAAGATCAAACCAAAGAACACACCAAGGGCCATGATGATGTAGGGTATGTTGGTGATGACCAAAGTAGTGTTAATCACAGACCTCAGTCGACTTGCAGTTTCTTCATCAATGAGAACAGTCTGGAGGGAAAATAAAATATACTCCCTTGATTACTAAACATCCAGGTGTAATGTTTTTTTCTGTATCTTTCCTTCAAATCATTAAACACAATTTGGGTATGTTCTCCTGTCAGCAAACCAGATATACTGAAAATCCATTTGATAAAATGGAGGACTCAGAGGGGTCATCTATTTGTTAACATCATATCTTTTCCTGTGAAGGCATTTACTGCTCTCAAAACAGATTGGGAAAAGGAAGGAAAGTATTCAGAAATGTTGAGATAATAGCCTCTTTTGCTTCAGACAACTCCAACTCACTGTTCAAAATCCAGCTCAGTATAAATTCCAGATGTTTTCTCTGACCACGTAGGGCCTGGTTAAAGGCCCTTTCTCTGTGCTGCCATCCACCTCTATAAAATCCTCCACCTTGTCCTCACATCTGTTGGTCTCTCCCTGACTGAGGTCCCTGAAGGCACTAACAACACTGGGAATGGAACCCAGAACACAGCAGATGCTCAATTAATATTGGTTGATTGAATGAATTAATGAATGGAATGTTCCAACAACAATAAGTAGAAAGTATAATTTCCCTCTTGGTTAAAGCTATGTAGTAATCAAGACCAGAGGTCTTGACAGAAAATGTTCAGGAAGTTTTGAGGCTAACCAGAATTCCAGAGGGTGTTGATAACTAAGGAAATGTAATAGAATAGCACTTTCTGTACTCAGAGCAGAGGTATGATTATCTTCAACCGTCATGTGTGACATATCTGAAAAACTTAAGCCCATAAAAATTATGAACAACAAACGGCACTTTGGGCTTAATTTAGGCTTAATTTACATTGAGCCAGAGGATCAGGCTCTAGGCCTTGTTCTTGCACAAACTGGCCAAGGTCCCTCTGGGCCAAAGTTTCCTCTTCTAATAAAAAGTGTGGAGAGAGAGACAGAGGTAGTTACAATGGGCACTTCCAGGTCTAATATTGTATGTTTCTGGAGAATAGAAAAGTTAAGTTCTTTCTAGGAGGCAGCAAAAGCAGAAGGCTTCACTCCATTGTTCCCTGCACTTAACCTAGTCTTTAACCAAAAAGCAAAGCAAAAGTTGGAATTGAAGAGACTTCACATATGCCATTGCTATGAGCATCACTGGCAGAAGAGGACCTTCTGCATTTTCAAAAAGCCATACTTTCATGCCCCTCCCCACAAACGATAATAATGATCCAGAAGCAATCGTAAAAAGGTACTACAAATGGGTAAATATTGCCTGAATTTTTCCTATGAAACAATTAGAAACTTGTCTTGGAGTTGTAATCACAAACCCTTCAAAAGTTTATAAATGTGGCTATCAATATAATGTTAAATGAAAAAAAGATATAAAACTGCATCTACAGTGTATGATCTCAACTATGTAATACCAGATCCAGAGGCAACATGTGAAGGTGTCAACTGCACTTGTCTCTAGTGGATAGGCTGAGGGATGATTTACTTTTAAAATATGTTTTTTAATTTCCCAAGAGTTCTCTATAAAGAGCATATTAGTTTTACAAGATGATAAACATAAGCTAATATTTTAAAGTTATTAGAAAAAATTTTAGAACACACTGAATAAAATATAGCAAATTAAAAACAGTATGTCAGTAAGAATCAGATTTTGTGAGTAGTGATTTTTTTCCTTTTTTGCTAATTTGCTTTACTAAATTTTCTACAAAGAACAAGTATTTTTAGAAAACAGAGCTTTAAAAAATGCCTCTGTTAAAACAAGCCTGAAAATGGGGGATTTATTTACAGGGGAAACCCTGCATTTTCCCTCAAAACTATGTGAAGCGAGAGGGGGGAATTGAAGGTATATAACTATGCATATGTAATATGTGATTCAGAAAATAATTTCTCATGGGTGTCTTAAATAATGGGTGTGTTGTATTAGATATATGTTACTCAATAAAAAAATGTAATGGGTGTGTTCAGAGCTTTCAGAATATGCTTTTATTTATAAAACTTCAATTTCTGTGGGTAGACTAAAAAAAGTATTGCTTCAGGGAAATACTTTTTGCTTGAACTAAGATATGATCTGTTTCCTATAATTCATGTTACACGTTTGCTTACAGTAGAAAAAACTCTTTTCTATGGTCATGGATAAGGCAACCATATATCACTGAAATTAATGGATATCTATACATTTTATTTAATCATTTCTTTAACTGCCTTCCACAAAATTTTTATTCAGTGTTGCCAATCATTTTAATTTTACTTCCCCTTTTCTCCTTCTCAACTAATCAACAGTAAATTAATCAATTTTACAAACTGACAGAGTTTGGTAGAAGAAGTAAACAGACCAAAGAAAGGTTTACCCTGGACATCTGGATGTGGACTATTTGTTCTGTTTCAAAAGTGTCTGACTGTGTTTCATTCTACCTTTGCATTTTGTTTCTTACATAATCAGCTCCCTAGAAGGGAGTTTCATCCAAATAATGTTCTTTAGAAGAGAAATTTCCTTCTGTCGTTTTTCCAAATCAAATCTCAGAGACAGGTTCATGTAATCATTCAAACAGCACTTTTCTGAGGACAAACAATCGTCTAAAAATCATCTTTCCCTCTTTATCAACTGTAGCTATCAACATATATACAGCAGTAGATGTTTTAATAGAAGTGAAAACATATCCAAGTCTCCCCCTCAGGACTCACCTCATTGAGATACATCACAGGGAAAACCATAGTTCTAATATTTCCTGTTTCACTACAAAGATAAAAAATGAGACTATGTTGTAGACATCATCATTATGATGGCAAACTAATCTGAAGAGATAAGTTTATATGAGAATTCCAGCACACTTATTTTGTTTTACTGCCAACTTAATTATCTTTTCAAACATATATAAGAAAGAAGTTAAGATTCCAATATTATGTCAGCCTAGCAATTCCAAGTGCTACACATGTATTTAAAGTGTTAACTATTAAAACACAAGATGTTGAAAGCAAATTCATCAAAATGATTACCACTGTCCTAAGAGTCATCTCAGGGGAAGCCACACACCCAAGGAACAATGATCCATTCCTCAGAATGTTTTGGAACTAGCCCACTTAATCACTGTCTTCAGCATAACTGCCAGGAGCTGTCATTTTGGAGCACTTAGCATATGCCAGCTCTATGCTGAGCATTTTGTGGACATTATCTCATTTAACTAAAACAAAAGTCCCATGAAGTAGGTATTATTGTCCCAGGTTCACAGATGAGGAAATTATGGTTCAGAGAGGCTAAGTAATTTGCGCAGGGTCACCACAAGTAACTGATGGAGTCAGGATTGAAACTCCATTTTGATTCTAAGGCCCCAGCTCTTAACCCACTAAGTTATACTACCTCAGAAATACATACATAGATGACAAAAGTCATTCATGCAAACCACATTTGCTCCTTAGAAAGATTCCTGACAGGTAGAATGAAATCTGGCAAATTTGATGGAAGAATCCACCAAGTTTATAGTTTATATGTATATGTGTGTATGTGTGTGTGTATGTGAATAGAAAGATAGAGATGTGTGTATGTGTGTATATATATAGTTTTGTTCTATATATGTATAGTTTTGCATACTGCTTTGGTATTCAACATTATATCATAAGCATTTTATCATTTCTAAAAAATTCTTATTGAAAAGTTTGTGCAGGAGATTATATTTTAGGAGTCATGACTAAGTATAGCGGTTTTTAGATTGAATTGGGGGAGTAAAAGTTGGATTCAGGAAGCATATAGTCAGGAGGCTATTTTAACCATCCTAGAGAGAGTGTATGGCTATCTCGGAGCAGTGGGAGTAGAAAGAAAGGGATGAGAACCAGAGACATGTTGAGGGGATGCTGACTAAAGTGAGTTTGACTTTGGAGCCACACAGCCTTAAATTCTCTGTGCCTCAGTTTCCTCATCTGTCAAATCATACAGGGTTGTTGTGACAAAAAAATGAGTTGATGCTTGTAAACTGGAATAGTGCTGATCCATGGAAAGCACTCGGTGAGTATCTGGTTAAATAAAACAAGTAAATTCCGAGATCAAGGCACCCTATGAAAATGCTAGCCATGCCCCATCCCTGAAGGGCAGTGATAAGCAGAGTTAGAAGAGGTGAGCTTTATTCCTCCCAACACCAACCCCACCAGAAAGTCAATGTAGCAACACTACCATCTGCCTCTGTAGAAATAAGCAAAACTTACACAAAGGCATCTAATTTTCTGACATAAATGTTGATTTGGAACCTCTTGGCTGCTCTCAAGATAATCCCAGTCAACTGCAAATAAAACCAGTGATAAGAAAACATTAGAATTTAGTAAAACTGCAAACATAGTATTTTCAGTACTGTACCATTTCTGTGTGGTTCTGATAAACAGTGGGGCTGTGATGGTTAGGCTGAGGTGTCAACTTGGCCAGGTAATGGTGCTCAGTTGTCTGGTCTAGCAAGCACTGACCTGTTACTGCATGGACATTTCATGGACTTATATCATTAGTAAATTGATTGCATTTATGGCTGACTACATCTACAATCAACTAAAGAGAGTGTCTTCAGCAATGAGACGTTTAATCCAATCAATTGAAGGCTTTAAAAGGAGAAGTGGTAACTTCAGCAGTCAGAAGAGAAAACTTGCATCTCTACTTCAGCCAGCCAGCTTCTCCTGGGGAATTAATCAAAAACCTTCATCGGAGGTGCCAGTTTACAGTCTGCCTTACAGAATTTGGGCTTGTGCATCCCCACGGTTGCATGAGATACTTTTATAAAATCTCATAATATTTACAGATACCTCCTATGGGTTCTGTTTCCCTAGAGAACCCTGACTCATACAGGGGCTATTACCATGTTTGATATGCAGAGTGGGACAGGGGGAGACTAATCCCCAGAACAAGATGAGAACCATTGATTGTTTTAGGTACCTAATAGAACGATGCTTCTCAAACTTATAATTTGCCTGTTAGTCCTTAGGAATCTTGTTAAATTGCAGATTCTGATTCCGTAGGTCTGGAGGGGGACAGGGGTGCTGAGATTTGGTATTTCTAATAAGATCCTGGGATGTTGCAGTCAGCAGGCCACACTTTGAATGACAAGGCCCTAGAGGACCTGAGTAGGAAGAAGATCCAGCAGAGACCCTGCCAGGTCTGGATATCTAGGTAGATGTCCAGAGAGCTTTGAGGAGGATGGTGCTCACTGCCTGGGAATGGAGCCCAAGTGTACTCAGAGCCCATACAACAGGTCAAAGGAGGAATAGCTGCAAGAGCTGTCTCCCCCATGACAGTTCCATCCTTGCAGTAAGGTTTTGGCACTGCGCTTATCCCTTGGTGATAATGAGCACCTGCTAACAGTTTGGTTGATGAAAATGAATTGACCAATTGATGGCTAAAAGAGGAAAGGGAGAAAACCACACCTAATCTTACTCACAAAAGGATAAGACCACTGTTTTCTAAACTACACATGCAATAAGTGCAGTTAAGACTGAAGTGCCTATAAAATTTTGTGTCAAGTTAGGAGGCCACTTGTGGCTTTAATCCAGGCAGGAGATGATGAGGGCCTGAATTCAGCCACCAGCAGGGGACACAGGAAAGGGGGAATGGACTTGAAGAAAATGAGGAGATAAAATCAACAGGATTTCACGCCTGGTAGGATGTGGGAGGCAGTGAAGTAGAGAGGCAAGGGAGAAGTCAGAGATGCTCCTTCCAAGTTCTCTGGCCATGCGTGTTTCCATTTGTAAGACTGGGGAGACAAGAGTTGCCGATTTCTGGTGATGATTTCTGTCTTGGACAGGTTACCTCAGAAGTGCCTGATGGGGCATTGTTTATGACAGATATCCTTTGGGATATCCTAGCGGTAGTGAAGTAAGAGGCTTGTGCTTGTTTGAAGCTTTTATGTACCCCAGAAAAGGCCATGTTCTCTTAATCGATTCCTGTGGGGGCAGATATATTGGTGGTAGGACATTCTGATTAGGTTATTTCAATGGAGATGTGACCCACCTCATTCAAGGTGGGTCTTAATCCTTTACTAGAACCCTTTATGAGGATAAAAAAGGTAGGAAAAGTCCAGAGAGCTCAGAGAGAAACACCCAAAGAGAGTTAAAAGAGAAAAGCCTGGAGAAACAAGCAAGGACACACGGAAGCTGAAAGCAATGAAACTCAGAGAGAAGGACCAGCAGACGCCAGCCATGTGCCTTCCCAGCTGACAGAGCCCTGGATGCCAGCAGCCTGTCTTCAGAGAAGGTATCATCCGTTGAAGCCTTAATTGGGACATTTTCATGGCCTTAGAACTATAAATATGCAAGCTAATAAATCCCTATTGTTAAAAGCCAAAAAAAAAAAAAAAAATTTGTGTCAAAAGAATGTTCTTGCTTTTTTTATTATTGTTGCATGGTACTTAAAATCCAATGATGAAGGGATGACCTTCAATTCAGCTCCTACAATGAGAGGCTTTCACATGAAATGATATTCAAATCTTTCCAGAGTGATTTTAGTTTACCTCTTCTATGATCACAGGATTAAAGTGTATGTATTAATCTCATGGTTTTTAAAAATAGTGTCATAATAAACTCTCAGAAGTACCTGCAGAAAAAGGTTTGCCAAAATAACTGAAGTTAATATATATTTTTAAATGTCAAACAAAAATTTCTGTCAGTGAGTAAGCAGAGGACTGTCGTCAGTCCTACTGATCCGCACTCCAGTGGGAGAAACATATAGACACTCGGGTCCAAGGCCAGCAGGAGAAGATTGGCCAAGTTACATGCATGGGTCCAAGCTCAGTTGTTTCCATGGACTGAACTTGCACTGTTAATGTTTTTGTTAAAGCAGGTTCACTGGTAGGGCTGCACATTAGATCTGTGGCAATCGGCCTTCTGTAACAGGACTACTGCATGGCTACGTATCACATAGCACTAAGCCGAGTTTCCCCCACTTGAATACATATATGAAAGGTAGACAGTATATGGCTTAAGAATGCTCAGAACTAAACCAATGTACACTGTAGAAACAGAAAAATAATGTATGCTTTGTCACTAGGATGAAGTGTGCACTCACGGGATTAATGTCCACAAAAGTCTCATGATACTCCTTATTTGGATGTATGCCTGCTATGGCCGAAACAAACTTCTCATCCGCTTGGTAGAAGTGTGGAAAAGACATAATAATGGGTGCACCTGCATTTTAAAGAAAACAGAGAAATTAATGATGCTAATTTGAAAGTCTAAAATAATATAAAGTTCCTGACCACATACCTGGCTCCTAATTAAAAAAAAAAAAAAAAAGCTATAGATAACTAAACATGGTGAGGGAGCAGGCTGAAATTCCATCCTATACTTTCTAGTTCAAGATCTCTACTTCATTTTCTGATATCTCATTCACACCCAAATTATTTTATTCTACAATAAACAGTGAAGGCCTGGCTAAATTATTTATTCTTCAACAAAATATTTACTGAACCTATAGTGTCAAGAGTCATCTGTACATTATTTTAACTAACATTCCCAGCAGACCTATGAGATTGTAACTACAATTCTCATTTTATATTTGAGGAAACTGAGGAACAGAAAAGTCAAAAATTCGCCCAGGAACATCTAGCTATCAGGTGATGGAGGCAGAATGCTGATGAATGACAACTGTCTTACCTCAAAGCACTTATTTCAACTACCATCCTGTACAAGTAAATGGAGTCTTTTTTTTGGGGGGGGGGGGGTTCATTTTTCTTTTGTTCTGTTTTTATTGTTTTACCAAAGAAGGACCTTATTCTCCTGAATATGTTGATGCAGAAATATTTAAGACTACATGCCCAACCTCCGACTAGATCAAGGTCTGCTCACATGAATTCCCTATTTTCTTTTCCATATTTTCCCCCTATTTCCCTGTGTTTTCCCTATTTCTCTGTTTTTCCCCCCTACTCATGTTAAGAACCAAATTGGGAAACAAATTAATAAAGGAAACCTATTCTAGCTCTTGCTATTGAAGAGGAGAGAGGTACCTAATAATTGCTGCAAATATAGTTTTGGAGAAATAAACTTATTGACAAGTAATTAAAATTTGCTTACATATTCACCAGCCCATGGCTCAAGATATGCATCATTTCTCACATCAGCATTTTTTAGGGGGAGTGGTAAACATATTTTATTGGCTACATAATTGATCAAAGAGTGGATCTAGCTTTAGGCATGGACTGATCCAGAGGTTCAAATGAGGTTATTAGAACTTGGTCTCTCTCCATCTTCTGACTCTGCTTCCTCTGTTTGTTTCATTCTCTGGCTGCCTCATTCCATGTGGTAGCAATGATGCCATCAACACCTCCTGGCTTACGTTTCCTTAAAGCTCACAAACTCAGAGAAAAAAGTACAACTGTGTCTCTCCCCACCCACCCCCCTTTTTTTTGATAACATACAAAAACAAAATTTCCCATTTTAACCACTTTCATGTGTACAATTCAGTGATATTAATTATAGTCACAATATTGTGCTATCTTCACCACCATCCATTATCAAAACTTTTTCATCACCCCAAACAGAAACTCTGTAAACATTAAGCAATAGCTCCCCATTCCTCCCATCCCTAGCCCCTGGTAACCTATAATCCACTTTCTCTCCCTATGAATTTGCCTATTCTAGGTACTTCATATAAGTGAAATCATACAATATTTGTCTTTTTATGTCTCACTTATTTCACTCAACATGATGTCTCCAAGGTTCATTGACACTGTAGCATGTATCAAAACTCTATTCCTTTTTAATGACTGAACAATATACCATTGTGTACATAGCATATTTTGCTTATCCATTCATCTGTTGACAGACACTTGAGTTGCTTCCACCTTTTGGCTATTGTGAGTAATACTGCAGTAAACACTGAATACTGCAGTGTACAAATATCTGTTCAAGTCCCCATGCTCAATTCTTTTGGGTATGTACCTAGAAGTGATGTTGCTGGGTCATATGGCATGTCTATGTTTAATTTTTTGAGGAACCACCAAACTGTTTTGTTCTTTACTGGTAAGCAGTTCCACAAAGCCACACTTTCTTTCTCTGTGACCTGCAGTGACCTTTAAAATACATTTCTAAAATACACTGAGGGCTTAATAAAGGCCAGACGACTGATCTATGTGTTTTACATGCATTATCTCTCTATCTCTCACACAACCTTCCAAGGAAATTCTCATCACTCCCATTTTATGGCTGAGAAAACTGATGTTCAGAACTCAATCAGTTCAGCCAATTTGCTAACAATTAGAATAGGACTGAAAGCCAAATCTGCCTGACTCCAGAACACTCACTCATCCCACTATCCAAAATATTCCCCAGAGAATTCAGAAAACTTGAGGAAAATCCTGTAGAGTTTAACTTTTTGTCCAAATTTGGGAATACCTAAGAGCAAAGGATTATAGCAAGAGGCTGAAGTCTTGCAAAGTAGAATGTTTATATTGATTCTGACATCAATTTCTTGAGGAAGCCAAAAGTTAACGAAACAGTGTGAAAAATCTGTCTACATTTGTTCCTTGAGCCAGATGCATGCAGGCTGAGTGGATGGGGACACTTTCAGGACCACTCACCCAGTAAGGCCACAGAAGAGATCAGAACCAAGAACTTGTTCCCATTCATTTTTGGTCTTCATCTCCAGGTAAAAGGTACCATGCTCCTTGGCACAGCATAGTCCCTGGCATACTGGTTTTCAAATACCTAGACACTGTCTTTGTTAGAATTACCTGGAGTGCTTGTTAAAAAAAAAAAAAAAAACAAAAACATTCTGGGCCCTAGCATATCTGGAATGGGGCGCTAGGACATAGTTTTTAAACAATTTTCCAGATAATTCTGATACAAGGCCAGGTTGGGAGCCTCTGGTCTCCAGACAAGAATTCAGAGTTATTACCACTGATCTCAGACTTGTCCCCAAAAGAGATGGTAAAACAAATTAGACAAGGGAGCAAAAGTTAGTGCATTATACTTTTTTAGTTGAAAGGTGAGTTACAAAGAGGGACATCTCCCAAAAGAAACTTTAAAGAGGAATTATAGCGCAAAAAGAGAATCACCATACAAATATGTGAACACACTAAGTTCTAGCAGAGATTTTCTTGGAGAGAAGGATTTTTATAAAAATCATGTCCCCTCTCTAAGCCCTAATTCTACAGTCATAAAAACAGGACACTGAATGTCTATTTGGGCTATCCTGAATAATCTATGCAATATGTGATTGTTAAAACTGACTAGTTTTCAGGATGAAGAAATACATTTATCCATTGTAACACCATGATAATTCTGCTTCATTCACGGAAAGGAGCAGAGTAGGTCAGACATTAAGAAACACTGGGAAATTGATGGCCAGGGTTCAAAACTAACCCTCTTCTAAATCACTGAAATCTTAGCCAGGATAAGTACTTTCCCTTTTAGCATTGTTTTGAACACGAAATTAATTAATGCTTTACACGTATTCACTACATATAAATATGTTAAGCGCTTGGAACAGTGACTGCCTCATAGTGAGTTCTTAGAAAACATTGGCTATTACTATTAAAACTTCTAAACTACTGCCCAGAAGAAACACATGGCATTCTAGAAATAAAGAAACAGAAAGCATTACAGAAAAGCCCATCAATAAATTGTGACCGTTCAATAGCCATGTTACAAAACATTACTCTTGAAAGGTCATAATCTGTCTTTCTACTGGGCTGACAACTTATTTTTTGTTGAAGACTTCCAATCCTTCTGCATTCTAACACTGACAATTCTGTCCCCTCTTTTAAAGTTCTTACCATTCTTGCAGATGCTGACATTCAAGACTCCTGAGCCCAGGCAGTTTCCTTCAGGTATACAGAAGCCAGCATTGTCTGAGGTATTGGCTAAGATTTCTGCAGGCACTTTGTACCGAAAGGCAGACAGTCCCTGCACACTCTCAAAGTCACTGAAGGTTATATACACTGACCTATTAGGAAATAAGAACAAAAAGTCAATGTGGGCTCCAGTCAGTATAATCTGCCCAGTAAGTTAGCAACTGTTCTCAGCTATAAGCTTACAGGATAAGTGAAAAATGAAGATGCAAAAAAAAAAAAAAAAAAGCTTGAAAAAGAGCTCAGCCAACTCAAAGTGTATTCAAATAGAAGATAAATTTTAATGAAAAATGTTTAAGAAGTATCAACTATGGTAATATCCAAATAAGACCAAGAGAAAACCAAATGTGTAGTGAAAATTTAAGATGACGTTTAGAATGGAGACTAACAAAAAGGGAAAAAAGAGAGTCTTCTAGACCAGCAGGGAAACATCTGGATGAACCAGAGGCAAAGAAAAGCAAAGCAAGGCAGAGGCAAAGTAAAAGCAGAAAAGGCAACAAAGGGCTCAGCTAGTAGATCCTTAAGAATTTAAAAAGTGCCACACTGGACAGATATTTGATTAGAATATATGCTTTGATATTCATTTCTCAAATAAAAATAATTAGTTTCCATTTCTGTCCCAGTTTTTTATTTCAGTGGCGCTCAATATAATTTTGGCTTTAGTCCTTACTGTGTTTCAAACAGCGGTCCCTGAAAATAGTAAATACCTCTTTTATATACAGCACATGAATAACGGATGAAGTACTTTCACATACACTGTTGTGCTGGTTTGAATCTGTTATGTACCCCATTAAAAGCCATGTTCTTTAATGCAATCTTGTGGGTGCAGACCTATTATGGGAAGGATCTTTTGATTAGGTTGTTTCCATGGAGATGTGATCCACCCAACTGTGGGTAAGACCTTCTGATTAGTTATTTTCCACGGAGGTGTGACCCCACCCATCAAGGTGGGTTTTAATTAGTTCACTGGTGTCCTCTATGAGACTATAAAAGGCAAAGACATTTTGGAGATGGCCGATGAAACAGAAGCTTGGAGATGCAAACAGAAAGACGTTTGGAGACGCTAAGATAAGAGATGAAGCCCAGAGTTTGCCCCAGAGAAGCTAAGAGAGGACCCCCAGATGCTTAGAGAGAAACACCCTGGGAGAACAAGCAAGGATGTACAGGAGCTGAAAGAGAGAAGCTAAGAGAGACAGAGGCCCAGAGACATTTTGGAGAAGGCCATTTTGAAACCAGAATCCAGGAGCAAAGGAACAGGAGATGCCAGCCACGTGCCTTCCTAGCCAACAGAGGTGTTCCGGACACCACTGGCCTTTATTCAGTGAAGGTATATTCTTGTTGATGCCTGGGTTTGGACACCTTTGTGGCCTTAGAACTGTAAATTGTAACCTGATAAACCCCCTTTATAAAAGCCAATCCATTTCTGGTATTTTGCATAACAGCAGCTTTAGTAAACCAGAACAATTGTCTTAACTGATTTTTTCAGCATTTCATTTGAAGGCCAAGAGGAATGCTTTCTGAGTCTCACTTTCCAATCTTTGAACCACAGGTAGTGATATATTCCTTGCAGACTTGTGAAGCACATGTGAGTTGCCTTCCACTGTACATCCCACCCCTGTACCATGTTTTAATGACATATTTTAGGCAAACAAAAAGTAGAGAAAATACTAACAAATATACTCTTGTATCTACCACCCAGATAAATGTATACACAAGGGATACATAACTGTATATAATGGATACAATTGAAGGTCCATAAATAACTCTTCTGGTTATATTTCTTTCTCTGCCTCCCCAGAAGTAACCACTATTCTGACTTTGGGGTTTATCATTCCTTTACGGGTCTGTATGCTTTTATATATGTACATACTCATATACAATATGGGTATTTGCTATTTTTAAATGTCATATAAATAGTATATCATAATCTTTTTCTATAATTTGCTTCTTCATTCAACATTATATTTTTTAGTTTTATTGCTTTAATATATATAGCTCTGGTTCTTTTCTTTTAATTCCTCTATGATATTCCATCATATGAATATACCACAATTTATTTATTTGTTCTCCTTTTTATAGGCATTTAGATTGTTTCCAATTTTTCACTACTACAAACAATGTTGCAATGAACATTTCTTTATACGTCTCCTTGCTTGTATACACAAAAGTTCTTCAGGCCAGGGAACCTACCTAGGAGTGAACAGCAGAATCTCAAGTTTGGACATCTTTTGCTTTACTAAATATTGCCAAATGGCTCTCCAAAGTTATCGTTCCATGTAAGAATGTCAAATCATTTTATAAACCTCCCTTCTAGGTTCCGTTTCACTCATTTCACCCAATTGCATTTTCTCATTTATTTTTGTTTCTTTCTTTAGTCCTTCCACAAATATTTACTGAATAGGAAGGCCAGTAAGAAGGTGGTGGTGACACACTATATGAGAGATGGAAAGGATCTATGGCACAGAAAGTGGGGATGCAGAAGTGGGGGTGAATTCAAGAACTATTTCTGAGGAAGAGTCGATAGTACTTAGTGAATGATTAAATGCAAGAGAGGAGGGAGAATTTATAGTGTCACCAATGTTTCTGGCGTGGGTGACTGGAAAGATGGTGCATTTATGTAAAATATGCAACTCTGGAAGAACAACAATTTGGAGAAGTGTGAGAACAACGAATCAACAGTGTTGAGTGCTACTAGCTCACTTCTGACTTGGAAGAAAAGTTTCATAGAAAGCTGATGATAATCCAGACTGCAAAGAGTCAGCCTTGCAGAAGTGGGTGGAAAAGGAGGTGGCATAAGAATCAGCCGCTCATTCAACCGGTGAAGGGTGAGAGGAGCAGTGGCATGATAGGAAAGGGGAATCAGGGTTGAGAGAAGGGTGACTTCTTCATACAGAGAAGACTTAATCACGTTCATTTGTAGAGAGTGAGTAGGCAGGATAGAGTCAGAAATTACAGAGCAAGTGAGAGAAGATATGATCAATGGGAAGATAGCTAAACTCTGAAATATGGACAACAGTAAGATTTATCTTCTCTTCTCTATAGAGATTACCTGTGCACTGCAAGAAGACCAAGTCAAATTTCAGTCTTGACAGAGCTACCTTAATAAATAATAGCCAACACTAAATATTCCTTACTGTGTGACAGGCCCTGTGTTGAGTGCTTTACTTACAATAACTACTTCGTTCTCATAACAACCTCTAAAGTTGGTAACTATCTCTATCCCTGTTTTACATATTAGAAATGTAAGGCCCATAGTGGTTAAATAACTTGCCCAAGGTCTCACAGCTCTAAGTGATGGGATTCAAACCAATGTAGTCAGACTCCGGAGTCCATGCTGTAAACCACCATGCTATACTGCTTCACAATATGACACCAGCATTTATCACTTATTAAGCATAAATACCCATGCATAATGAGTGTAGCTACATCTCTTCCTCACCCTTTTGGTGGTCTTGCAGTCAAACAATTTCTTTTTAAAATTCTCACCTGCGGCAAGATGGCGGAGTGGTGAGGAGCAGAATTTCGTCTCTCCCCTAGAGCAGCTGGCAATTACCGAAGAACTATATGAAACAGTGTTTTCGGGGTCTCCAGTAACCAGTCACAAATTGGACACAAGTTTGGAATTGGAGGAAAAGCTAAGATTGCAGTGAAAATTGTAAGTTCCCCGGACCAGGGGTCGGGCACCCCCCACACACACCCAGACCTCACAGACTGTCTTGCTGCCGGCTCCCTGAAAGGGGGGGGGGGGGGGACCAAAAAACAGCAATCTGCTGAGGGCAAGAAGGGAGGCTCAAACCAGCCTCAACTGCAGAATTAATTAACAAATTAATTAACTAACTTTGGGAGCTGGGGTGCTAAAGAAGGGCTGGGCTCCAAGAGGTGGGGGCACGTAAAAGCAGGCACCCATTCCCAGACTCCAAAAAAGCCATTTTTTTTTTCCCTTACATTTTGTCCCTTCTGGCTTCTCACTGATCCCTTATCTTTCTTCATTTCAATAGCCCCCCGGCAGGGGTGGAACTGAAGCAGTTGGAGAGTAATTATCAGACAATAGCCCAAAGCATATCTTTAAATGCTCTATTCTGACACTGACAAAACTTCCAGGCTGGGGAAAGACGTTTAAAAGAGACTCTTTTTCTTTCTTTTTTTTTTTTCCTTTTTTCTTTTTCTTGATTTCTTTTCTACTTTTTTTTTTTTTTTTAAATCTAAAAGTAATATATGTGGTTATTTTCTATCGGAAAGCCCAGGTTGAGGGACTAGGCTGGGCTTGAGGGGAGACAGAGTACCCACAGTGTCTTTGAATTCCGTATTCACTACTGAAGGCCTCCACCCCATCTTTAATTGGCAACTCAGGCTGACCAAGGAATCTACCTGGAGAGGCCCCAAAGAGGAGAGAGGAGAAGGGAATAGTGCCCCTGAGAGACAACTGGAATTCTGAGGATTGGGAGAGTGGAGGGAGGCCCAGCTCAACTGGCAGTCCTCCTTCTGGGAATTCAGACCCCAGGGGCTGGAATTCAGATTCCAGCTTCAGTCAGCCACGCCCCTGACAGGATCAGAGTCACCAGGAGAACTAAAGGCTCCATACCTCCTTACACTGGTGGGGGAGCTGCAGGCTGGCCAGCGCCACCTGCTGGACAGGAGAGGAAAAGCACCAATTCTAAAGGCCTCATAGGAGGGTCTCATTCTCAGGAAAACTCCATACCCTCCCAATGAGACCTGGGCCTCACTAGACTGGGAAAATCTGACTATGGTCGACCATATCTGAGGAGACCCACTCACAAAAAGATTCCATAGAGGCAGAGCAAGAAACAGAAAAAACAAGAGGGGAAAAATTCTGATCAACTAAATAGAACCTAAGTTAGAGGTCTAGAATAAGTTGAACTGAATAACAGAGGCCAGAAAACAAAGCCAACCAACAAGAAAACCACTAGGTAAAAGACAGAAAACAAGCTCCAAAATAAACTAATCAAGAGAATCAGATGCCTAGACAACTTAAGATAACAAGCCATACCAGGAAACATGAAAACATGGACCAGCCAAAGGAACAAACTAATAGCTCAGCTGAGACACAGGAGTGGAGGCAACTAATGCTAAATAAATTTGATGAAATGAAGGAAGATATAGCAAAAGAGCTGAAGGATATAAAGAAGACACTGGCTGACCATAAAGAAGAATTCATAAACTTAAAAAAACAAATGGCAGAACTCATGGGAATGAAGGCCACAATGGAGGAGATGAAAAACACAATGGAGGGACACAACAGTAGATTTGAACAGGCAGAAGAAAGAATCAGTGAACTGGAAGACAGGTCATTCGAATTCATACACACAAAAGAACAGATGGTGAAAAAAATGGAAAAATATGAGCAGGGTCTTAGGGAGCTGAGTGACAACATGAAACGCACAAATATACGTGTTATGGGTATCCCAGAAGGAGAAGAGAGGGGAAAGGGGGCAGAAAGAGTAATAGAAGACATATTCACTGAAAATTTCCCAACTCTTATAAAAGACAGAAAATTAGAGATTCAAGAAGTACAACATACCCCAAATAGAATAGATCCCAATAGACCTACTCCAAGACACTTACTGGTCAGATTGTCCAATGTCAAAGACAAAGAGAGGATTCTGAAAGCAGCAAGAGAAAAGCAATCCATCACATACAAGGGAAGGTCAATAAGACTATGTACAGATTTCTCTGCAGAAACCATGGAGGCAAGAAGACAGTGGCATGATATATTTAAGATACTGAAAGAGAAAAACTGCCAACCAAGAATTCTATATCCAGCAAAACTTTCCTTCAAAAATGAGGGAGAGATTAAAACATTTTCAGACAAACAGACACTGAGAGAGTTTGTGAATAAGAGACCGGCACTACAAGAAATACTAAAGGGAGTGCTACAGCCTGATAGGACAAGACAGGAGAGAGAGAGTTGGAGAAGAGTGCATAAATGAAGACTATCAGGAAAGGTAAAAGGAGAGGAAAAAATAAGATATGACATATAAATTCCAAAAAACAAAATGGTAGTAGAAAGTACTGCCCTTACAGTAATAACACTAAATGTAAATGGATTAAACTCCCCAATAAAAAGACACAGACTGGCAGAATGGATTAAAAAACAGGACCCATCTATATGCTGTCTACAAGAAACTCACTTTAGACACAAGGACAAACATAGACTGAAAGTGAAAGGTTGGAAAAAGATATTTCATGCAAACAACAACCAGAAAAAAGCAGGAGTAGCTATATTAATATCAGACAAGTTAGACTTCAAAAGCAAAACAATTAAAAGAGACAAAGAAGGACACTATATATTAATAAAAGGGTCAATTCATCAAGAAAACATAACAGTCATAAATATTTATGCACCAAACCAGAATGCTCCAAAATTCATGAGGCAAACACTGCGATCACTGAAAGGAGAAATAGATACCTCTACAATAATAGTTGGAGACTTCAATACACCACTCTCATCAATGGATAGAACATCTAGACAGAGAATCAGTAAAGAAACAGAGATGTTGAATTGTATGATAAATGAACTAGACTTGACAGACATTTATAGAACACTACATCCAACAACAGCAGGATACACTTTTTTCTCAAGTGCTCATGGAACATTCTCTAGGATAGACCACATGTTGGGTCACAAAGCAAGTCTCAACAAATTTAAAAATATTGATATTATACAAAACACTTTCTCAGACCACAATGGAATGAAGTTGGAAATAAATAAAAGGCAGAAGATCATAAAATTCACAAACATATGGAGGCTAAACAACACCCTCTTAGAAAACCAGTGGGTAAAGGAAGAAATTACAAGAGAAATCAGTAAATACCTCGAGGCAAATGACAATGAAAACACAACTTATCAAAACTTATGGGATGCAGCAAAGGCGGTGCTGAGAGGGAAATTTATTGCCCTAAATGCCTATATTAAAAGAGAAGAGAGAGCAAAAATTGAAGAGTTAACTGCTCACCTGGAGGAATTAGAGAAAGAACAGCAAACTAACCCCAAAGCAAGCAGAAGGGAAGAAATAACAAAGATTAGAGCAGAAATAAATGCAATTGAGAACAGGAAAACAATAGAGAGAATCAACAAAACCAGAAGTTGGTTCTTTGAGAAAATCAATAAAATCGATGGACCACTGGCTAGGCTAACAAAAAAAAAAGAGAGAGCAGATGCAAATAAATGCAATCAGAAATGGGAAAGGAAATATAACTACCGACCGTGCAGAAATTAAGGAGATAATGAGAAGATACTATGAACAACTATATGCTAATAAACTAGACAACTTAGATGAAATGGACAACTTCCTAGAAAAGCATAAACAACCAACATGAACTCAAGAAGAAATAGATGACCTCAACAAACCAATCACAAGTAAAGAGATTGAGTCAGTCATCAAAAAGCTCCCAAAAAGGAAAAGCCCAGGACCAGACGGTTTCACAAGTGAATTCTACCAAGCATTCAAGAACGAATTAGTACCAATCCTGCTCAATCTCTTCAAAAAAATTGAAGAAGAGGGAAAGCTACCTAACTCTTTCTATGAAGCCATCATCACCCTAATACCAAAACCAGGCAAAGATACTACAAAAAAAGAAAATTATAGACCAATTTCTTTAATGAATATAGATGCAAAAATCCTCAACAAAATACTCGCAAATCAAATCCAGCAGCACATTAAAAGAATTATACACCACGACCAGGTGGGATTTATTCCAGGTATGCAAGGCTGGTTCAACACAAGAAAATCAATTAATGTAATACACCACATCAATAAATCAAAGCAGAAGAACCACATGATCATCTCGATTGATGCAGAAAAGGCATTTGACAAAATTCAACATCCTTTCCTGATGAAAACACTTCAAAGGATAGGAATAGAAGGGAACTTTTTCAATATGATAAAGGCAATATATGAAAAACCCACAGCTAACATAACAATGGGGAGAGACTGAAAGCTTTTCCTCTAAGATCAGGAACAAGACAGGGATGCCCACTATCACCATTGCTATTCAACATTGTGCTGGAAGTTCTAGCTAGAGCAATTAGGCAAGAAAAAGAAATAAAAGGCATCCAAATTGGAGAGGAAGAAGTAAAACTTTCACTATTTGCAGATGACATGATTCTATATGTAGGAAATCCAGAAAAATCTACAGCAAAGCTACTAGAACTAGTCAATGAATACAGCAAAGTAGCAGGCTACAAGATCAACATGCAAAAATCTGTAGTGTTCCTATACACAAGTAATGTGCAACAAGAGGAGGAAATCAAGAAAAAAATCCCATTTACAATAGCAACCAAAAGAATCAAGAATTTAGGAATAAACTTAACCAAGGACACAAAAGACCTTTACATAGAAAACTATAAGAAACTGCTAAAAGAAATTGAACAAGACCTGAAAAAATGGAAGAACATACCATGTTCATGGATTGGAAGATTAAATATAGTTAAGATGGCAATTTTACCTAAACTGATTTACAGATTCAATGCAATACCAATTCAAATCCCAACAACTTACTTTACAGAAATAGAAAAAACCAATAACTAAATTTATTTGGAAGGGTAAGGTGCCCCGAATAGCCAAAAATGTCTTGAGAAAGAGGAGTGAAGTGGGAGGTCTCACACTACCTGACTTTGAAGCATATTACAAAGCTACAGTGCTCAAAACAGCATGGTACTGGCATAAGGACAGATATACTGATCAATGGAATCGAATTGAGTGTTCAGAAGTAGACCCTTACATCTATGGACAACTGATCTTTGATAAGGCAGTGAAGCCGAAGCAACTGGGAAAGAGCAGCCTGTTCAATAAATGGTGTTTGGAGAAATGGATATCCATCTCCAAAAGAATGAAAGAGGATGTCCATCTCACACCTTATACCAAAATTAACTCAAAGTGGATCAAAGACCTAAACATTAGCACCAAGACCATAAAACTCTTAGAAGAAAATGTAGGGCAATATCTTAAAGATCTTGTGAAAGGAGGTGGTTTCTTAGACCTCACACCCAAGGCACGAGCAACCAAAGAACAAATAGACAAATGGGATCTCCTCAAAATTAAACACTTTTGTACATCAAAGGACTTTGTCAGAAAAGTAAAAAGGCAACCTACACAATGGGAGATGATATTTGGAAACCACATATCAGATAAGGGTTTAATATCCCGAATATATAAAGGAATCCTGCATCTCAATAACAGAAAGACAAACAATCCAATTAAAAAATGGGCAAAAGACATGAACAGACATTTTTCTGAAGAGGAAATACAAATGGCTCAAAAGCATATGAAAAAATGCTCAACTTCACTGGCTATTAAGGAAATGCAAATCAAAACCACAATGAGATATCATCTCACACCTACCAGAATGGCCATTATCCAAAAAACAGAAAATGACAAGTGCTGGAGAGGATGTGGAGAAAGAGGCACACTTATTCATTGTTGGTGGGAATGTAGAATGGTGCAACCACTCTGGAAGACAGTATGGAGGTTCCTCAGGAAGCTAAATATAGATTTGCCATATGACCCAGCTATTCCATTGCTGGGTATATACTCAGAGGAACTGAAACTTAAGACACAAACAGACATTTGTAAACCAATGTTTATTGCAGCATTATTCACAATTGCCAAGAGATGGAAACAGCCCAAATGTCCATCAAAGGATGAGTGGATAAACAAACTGTGGTATATACACATGATGGAATATTATGCAGCTGTAAGACAGAACAAAGACATGGATCATGTAATAATGTGGATGAACCTTGAGGACATTATGTTGAGTGAAGTTAGCCAGAAACAAAAGGACAGATTCTGTGTGGTCTCACTAATATGAACAGACATTAATGAACAAACTTTGGGAGTTAAAAGCTGACAACACAGGCAACCAGGAGATAGAAAGAGGGCAGAGATCAGCCATTTGATGCTGAAGGACTACAGAATGTTTAGGATTGATCCAGAAATAGATAGGATAATACTGTGTGATGGTAGCACGGTATTGTAAGTACACTGAACAAAGATGTCTGTGAGTAAAGCTGAAAGAGGTGGGATAGGAGAATGTATGACACCAGAGGTAAAGATAGATGACAAAGACTGGGACTGTATAACGTGGCAAAAACTGGAGTGGCCAATGACTGTTACTAAATATACAAATATAAAAATGTTTTTGCATGTGGGAAAGCAAATGAATGTCAACCATGTAGAAATTTGAAAAAGGGATGGTATTCAGGAAAAAACATAATCAAAGCAAACTGGAGTCTATGGTCAACAGTAACATTGTAATATACCTCCATTAAATGTAACAGGCAATACACCAATGCTAAATGTTTATGAGAAGGGGATATAGGGGAGTAATATGGGATTCTTGGTAGTGGTGCTATTTGCTGTCCTTAGTAGTATATTGTATTGTATGACATGTTATTTTTCTTTTTATCATTTTTTCTTATTGCTAAAAAAAAAAAACAATTTTTCTTTTAGTAATCAGTATGTTCAAATGCTGATTGTGGTGATAAATGTACAACTTTATGATGATACCATGAACAACTGATTGTACACTGTGGATAAATGTATGGTATGTGAATATAACTCTATAAAATTGTAGAAAAATATATATAGGAGTAAAAGTGTTGGAGAAAACATGGTGAGAGGGATGATGCCTCACCAATATGGACTAACTACAATGTGTAAACTCAGAATTGAATCTTAGAACATAGCCTAACATGGACACAATAATTGTAATAGTCCCTAGATTGTAAGCTCTTACAGCAGTTAACTCTATCCCTGAATTGTAAGGCCTATCTCTAAACTTTGAGATACTGATCCCCTAGCATATGTTGTCACAAACATTGGAACTGGCAGTTTGATGTGCTGAGCCCTCGAGCATGGGACTTGCCCTTATGAAGCTCATTACCACAAAGGAGAGTCTGAAGTTGTATGTAATGGTGCCTAAGAGTCTCCCCCTGAGTGCCTCTTTGTTGCTCAGATGTGGCCCTCTCTCTCTCTAACTGAGCCATCTCGACAGGTGAACTCGCTGCCCTCCCCCCTACGTGGGACCCAACTCCCAGGGGTGTAAATCTCCCTGGCAACGCAGAGTATGACTCCCGGGGATGAATGTGGACCCAGCATCGTGGGACTGAGAGTATCTTCTAGACCAAAAGGGGGATGCAAAATGAGACAAAATGGTTTCAGTGGCTGAGAGATTCCAAATGGAGTCAAGAGGTCACTCTGGTGGACATTCTTATGCACTATATAGATAACACCTCTTAGGCTTTAATGTATTGGAATAGCTAGAAGTAAATACCTGAAACTACCAAACTCCAACCCAGCAGTCTGGACTCCTGAAGACAATTATATAATAATGTAGATTACAAGGGGTGACAGTGTGATTGTGAAGACCTTGTGGATCACACCCCCTTTATCTAGTGTATGGATGAGTGGAGGAATGGGGATAAAAACTAAAGGACAAATGGGGTGGGATGGGGGGATGATTTGGGTGTTTTTTTTTCACTTTTATTTTTTATTCTTGTTCTGGTTCTTTCTGATGTAAGGAAAATGTTCAGAGATAGATTGTGGTGATGAACGCATAACTATGTTATCATACTGCGGACAGTGGATTGTATATCATGGATGACTATATGGTGTGTGAATGTATTTCAATAAAACTGAATTTAATAAAAAAAATGATTGGCTTATGAAAGGCTAATCAAATCTGAAAAAAAAATGTTTTTGAAAACAGCATTGACTACCAAATAAAAAAAAATCAGTACAAAAAAAAAAAAAATTCTCACCTGCAAAAATCAGACGGAAAGACATAAAGGACTTCATCTTTGGTTATTAATGGGTGAAAAGAATCTCCATCTGTCCCATTAATCATATTGCACTTCTCTGTTGTCCACCAGTTAAGTGACCTGCAATAACAAGTACAGAAAGGGTCAAGTTCATAAAATTGGGAGCTGGCTACCCATAGTATCATCTTCACACACAGACCGAAGGAAGCTCTCAGTTAGGGATTGGATCAAGAGGGAGAAAAGTATCTCCAACACCCAAATCAATTTTGACAGATGAAAGCCAGAAATCCCTCTTCCCTTTTGTGCCATTTTAGATGTATTATGTCCCCCAAAACTCCACGCTCTTTGATGTAATCTTGTGAAGGCAGACATTAATTAATGTTGATTAAGTTGGAATCTTTGGATTAGGTTGTTTCCATGGAGATGTGACCCACCCATCTGTGGGTAATACCTTTGATTAGATTATTTCCATGGAGGTGTGGCCCCACCCATTCAGCATGGGCCTTATATAAGAGCTCAGACAGCAGGAGCTTTCTGCTGCAGCTTACAGAGACATTTTGAAGATGGTTATTGAAAGCTGACACTTTGGAGAATGTCATTTTTAAACACAAACTGGGAGAGCAGATGCCAGCCACATGCCTTCCCAGTTAACAGAGGTTTTCAGATGCCATCAGCCATACTTCAATGAAGGTACACTATTGTTGATGCCTTACGTTGAACACTTTATGGTCTTAAGACTATAACTTTGTAACAAAATAAATCACCTTTATAAAAGCCAATCCTTTTCTGGTATTTTGCATAACAGCAGCATTAGCAAACCAGAACACCTTTCTCCAAAAACAATGTGTAGTCTACCCAGAGGATAAGAAATATAAATTTATTTAAAGCAGTGATTCAATTTAGCATTAATAATAACCTTGTCCATGGCTAACCCACAGACATGAATTCTGGATAAATATGTTCGGCTGTTTAATATTCAGGACAGAGCATCAACTCCGTCTTCCCTAGGAACAACCCTCTGTTCCAAACACAACGGAAGACTTTTCTCAGACCACAAGAAAGCTCAGTTTTGAATTGACTTCATACTTAATAAAAACACAGTTGAGAGAGAAGATTTTTTCAATTAATTTTTTGGACAATGGTGCAAAAATGCAAAAGAAACAAAAGGACAGGCAACAATTAGTAATCTTCCCAAATTCTAAGTATATGAATGGAGGGCCTCTCTCAAGTAGAAACACAGAGCAGTGGCTGATAAAATACAAAAGGTGATGATTTAAAAGGACTACACCATACTCAAACACAAATATTTCCCTAGGTAATAAAAAGGTCATAAATGCAAAGTGGTGAACAGAGCTAAAGCTACTGGCCCACTGGGCTACAGAGCTGGAGGCAAGGAGAAAGAAATGCAAGCTCAACTCCTAAGGGTAACAAGGACTAAAAGTTGTCCACCAAGGGCTTGAAGTCAGGGCAGGGATTCATGTTCATCAAGAAAGATCAAAGACATTTATAACTATGCCTAAGAGTCATCCCCAGAGAACCTCTTTTGTTGCTCAGATGTGGCCTGTATCTCTAAGCCAACTCTGCCCTCCCCACTACGTGGGACATGACTCCCAGGAATGAGCCTCGCCTTGGCATTGTGGGATTGAGAAATCCTTCTTGACCAAAAGAGGGAAAAGAAATGTAACAAAATAAAGTTTCAGTGGCTAAGAGCTTTCAAGATATCAAATAGAGTCGAGAGGTCATTCTGGAGGTTATTCTTATGCAATACTTAACTCCTTTAAGTTTCTGATGTATTAGAATAGCTAGAAGGAAATACCTGAAACTGTTGAACTGTGATGCAGTAGCTTTGATTCTTGATGATGACTGTACAACTATATAGCTTTTATCATGTGACTGTATGATTGTGAAAACCTTGTGACTGACACTGCCTGAATCCAGCATATGGGCAGATGAGTAATAAAATAAAGACAAAATATATAAATAATATGGGGGGGGCGGGGAATAAGGGTTGGAATGTTTGGCACATTCTTTATTATTATTTTTTATTTATTTTTATTTTTTATTATTTTTTAGGGGGGAGTAATGAAAAAGTTCTAATATTGATTGTGGTGATAAAGGCACAACTATATGGTGATACTGTGAGCCAATGATTGTATACTTTGGATGGATTATATGGTATGTGAATATATCTCAATAAAATTGCATTAAAAAAAAGAAAGGCCAAAGAAAGCAACTTCTACCTGTTGCCTGGTGTTAAACATGTACAAAACTGAATGGCTAGGGAGACAGGAAGACACAGTCAGCCTCACAACCCAAACCTGAGCCAAGCTGCCTGCAGACTGTGGCTGAATCTGTGGGAGGTAGGAAGCCCACCCATGAATATTGGTTCTGGACTGAGGGCTCCAGGGTGGGCTACATGGAGGCAACTGTGAGAGGATGGATAGACAGATAGACAGACTGACATCCACAAAGATACAGATTGACTTCCCAACCAAAATAATTCTGCAAATTATAAATAAAGAAAATGTATGTTAAGAGATAGGAAACAAAATCAACATGAGAAGATGAATTCACTATAGAAGAAATTAAAATAATAGAACAATCTGGCTAATACTTTAAATAAATATGTTGTTTAGTATCCTCAAAGACAAACAAAAGAATAACATCCTTTAAAAAGAATGAGGTATTATAAAAAAAAAAATAATAAACAGGAGAGAATAAATCAAGAATAGGGAGATATAAAAAAGGAAAAATAGAAATCTTGGAAATGAAAAAAAGAGTTTCTAAAAAAACTCAATATAGGGATGAAACTAGAGAGTAGAAACTTGAAGACAGAATTGGTGAATTGAACAACAGTTCTGAGGAAGTTATAAAATATCTTCTGAGAAAGGCAAAAAGATAACTAAAGGAGCAATTAGGACATACAGAGAATAGATTGTAAGGCTGGCTCCAATAAATGTTGAATAGGAGTTTTAGAAAAAAAAAAAAAAAAAGAATAGGACAAATATCTGATGTAAAGTTAGAATGGTAAATAGTTTTACTAATCATCTTAATTTGCTTAGACTCCTATTTTCACTCAGGAAAACTACAAAGAAGAAACAAAAAGCAACCGAAGCAGGCTGGCACGCCAAGGATCCCCTTTGATGCTGACAGAAACCTCCGCCCCTGGTAGAAAAGAGGGACTGTAAATAATAGTCAAGCTGATGTCAGCAAGTCTGCTTATCTTCACCAGATAGCCACAGGCTTGCACAGATGTCCTCCTTATGGGGGTTGCTAATCAAAAGACTGTGACCTAAGCACAGTTTACTCCGGGCAACTCATGCTCACCTTGCAGTTCACGTAGCCCCCACTTCCCTCGCAACTCATGTCTTCCTCGTCCCTCTTCATCTCCCTATTTCCAACCCCCCACATCTTCCCTTTATCAACTGCGTCCCCCAACCCAGCCCCTTGAGCAGCAACTTTCTTTTAGTTCTGCTCCGCACGTGTGCTATTTTGCACAACAAACTTCTGTACTTTGTTTTTCAGAGTCTGTGTTCAGCCTTAACACTGAGAAGCAGTAGTTGAAGAGACAGTGGCTGAAAGTTTTCCAAAATTTAAGAAACACATAAGGCCTTGAATTGAAAGTATGTCCCGAGTGCCAGGGTCTAAGCGATTTCAGTCCTTGCGGTGGTGGTAACGCGAGAGCAGAGCACGAGTTACGGCAACCGGAGCCATGGCAGGACAGGCGTTTAGAAAGTTTCTTCCCCTCTTTGATCGAGTATTGGTTGAAAGGAGTGCAGCCGAAACTGTAACTAAAGGAGGCATTATGCTTCCAGAAAAATCTCAAGGAAAAGTTTTGCAAGCAACAGTATTAGCTGTTGGATCGGGAGCTAAAGGAAAGGGTGGACAGATTGAACCAGTTAGCGTGAAAGTTGGAGATAAAGTTCTTCTCCCAGAATATGGAGGCACCAAAGTAGTTCTAGAAGAAAAGGAGTATTTCTTATTTAGAGATAGTGACATTCTTGGGAAGTATATAGAGTGAAATATTCTTGAAATGGCATCATGTGAAGCTGCCCATTCCCCTGAAGTTCTGAAATCTTCTGTGATGTAAATAATTTCCATGTCTTTTATAATAAACTGATAACCCAGTGTCTCTAAAATTTAATTTCACTGTACTGATATAAACATTTCCAAATAAAAATATGTAAATGAAAAAAAAAAAAAAAAAAAGAAAGTATGTCCCAAGGGCCAAACAGAATAAATAAAGATAATTTCAAAGCTGGATACATTGTAGTAAAATTGCAGATCAAGGAAAAAGACAGATGCCAAAAGTCAATGAAATATCTTCATCATGTTGAACTGTAAATCTAGAATTCTACACCCAACTAAAATTATTCAAAAGTGAGAGTAAAATTAATATATTTAAAAATATACAAAGACTAACTGAGTTTACCACTCATAGATCCTTACTGAAAGACCTACTAATACAGGGTTTCTCAACCTATTAACATTTTAGTCCTGGTAATTCTTTGTAATTTGGGGGATGTCCTGTGCAGTATAGGATGTTTAGCAGCATCCCTGGCCTCTACCCAATAGACATCATACCATCCCCCAATTGTGACAATCAAAATTATCTCCAGACATTGCTGAATGTCCCTTGGCGACAAAACTGTCCCTGCTTAAGAACCACTAGACCAATGGATAATCTTAAGCAAGAAGAAAAGTAAACCCAGGGGGAAGGTATGAAGAGGAAAAAATAAATGAATTAATAAAATATATTGGTTAATTTAATTAATACTTACTATAGAAATAGTGACCTTTTTATTTATATGTAGTTTCCTAATAAGGTGAAATAAGTAATAGACAACAATAACAAAGAAGGTATGTATATGTGTGTTAAGATGGGTAAGTTATTGTCTTGTTTGGAAGGAGAATAGGGACAACATATAGCTTTAGATTTTGTTAGGAAAAATTGTTGTTAAATGTGAATCATAAATATCTAAAGGAACAAAAGGAATAAATTAGCTTGTAGTGGGGGAATACAGAAAATTTTATCTATCTAATAGAAAGCAGGAAAGAAAGAGAAAAAAACAGAGAAAGAAAAAATGAGATGGTAGAAATAAATCCAAATATATCAAATAATATAGCAGCAAGCATATTACAAACATATCAGTAGTTACATTTTATATAGAAGGATTAAAGTCTCCCATTAAAAGACTGGAAAATACAAAAAAAAAAAAAAAAAAAAAGACTGGATTTAAACCAAATCCAGCTATATCTTGTTTACAAGTAAGTTTTCCTCCCAGCCCTGTACCTCAGTCATCAACTTCCAGAAGTAATACTGTTGTCAGTTTTTTGTAAGTTATTTCAGAGTATTATATATTTGTGTGTGTAAATGTATGTTTATGTGTGTGTGTATATATATATATAATATATACATATATATGCTTTCTAAAATTTAATGTTTGCTTTTAGGTAGTTTTAAATTTACAGAAATATTGCAAAAATAATAGAGAGTTCCTGTATATTCCAGACCCAGTGTCCCTATTATTCACATTTCATCTTACTATAGTAAGTACTTTATATTTGTCACAACTAATGAACTAACACTGAGAGATTGTAATCAAGTAAAGTCCTTACTTTATTCAGATTTCCTAATTTTTTCCCTTATGTCCTTTATCTGTTCCAGGATCCCATCCAGAATACTACATTACATTTAATTGCCATACCTCCTTAGGCCCCTCTAAGCTGTAACAGTTTATCATATTTTCTTTGTTTTCCTTAACCTTGACAGTTGTGAGGAGTGCTGATGGTATTTGGTAAAATGTCCCTCGTTTGGGATTTGGCTGATGTTTTTCTCATGGTTAAACTGGGGTTAAGGGTTTCTGGGAGGAAAACCACAGAGGAAAAGAGCCATTTTCAACCCACCATCATCTCAACAATAAATGCTGTCAATATGACTTAACATTTATTAATCTTGGTCACATGAGAGGGAGTGTTTGCCAGATCTTGCCACTATGAAGTTACTTTCCCCTTTCCACATTGTACTCTGTGTGTGTTTACTTGTATGTATATGTGTAGACATGCTTTTTTTAAAAAAAAATAATAATAATAATAAAAGGTAGCATACTAGCCTTGCTGTTCAGCGCCCTGACTTTTTTCCCTTAATATTTCTTGGAGATGGGCTCTCTTGGTCTGTTTACCAGCCAGACAACTGATATTTGGGAATGTTTAAGGGATAAATTAACCATTACTTTCCCAGGCTTTCTAGAATATATCTTTGCATCTACTCAGGTCAGCAGAAAGAAGCACTGATATTAGCTAAGCTTTCTGTCAAATTATTTCATGAATACTAGAAATGCCTCTGTGAAATAGTTTTATATTATATATGAAAATGATGTGGAAATTTTTCATTACATTAACCCAAATTTCTTTTATAAAAGATTCTAGAAAATTTTGAAGCCACAATGCAGTCTATTTTTCGTGAAATGCTATAGGCAATAACAACCACAACGCTCAATGGGCTTCCCATTTTTGTGGATTGTTGAAAAGCTTAGAAGTAAATTTAATGTTCTAGAACAGAACTCCTCTTAGAGGCCCTGAAGAATTAGCCTCTTTTTTGCTTCAAAGTTTCTAATTTATCTGACTTTAAAAAAATCACTTTGTTTTACATGTAGTTTTTTTTTAATTTTTTATTCAGATTTATTCACATACCATACAATCATCCAAAGTATATAATCCATTGATCATAATGTAGTTTTGTAAACTGCCTCATACCCTTTTTAGAAGTAGCTTGTTTATAAATTACACATAAAAATATAAAATAAAAAATATTTTTGAAATGCTATAACACTGTACTCAAACATATTTTATCATTAAAGAAAAACACACCAAATTCCCATAACCACTAAGTTAAAGAAAAAAGAGAACCCTTACCCCCAACACACAAACAACAAATGCTATAGCTACAACTCACTCCCTGATGACTAAGCAGGAGTGAGACTTTTCACTGCCTTGTAATTCATGCCTGACCAACTACAAATAAAAAATCCACATATCAAAAATTAAAATTTAATGGTAAAGTGCCATTACCCCAATCTTGATATATAAAATAATTATTGTAAAAATATTTTACATATTTATAGGATTTTCATCCAAAACTGACAACACTAAAAATTTATTTTGAAGCAATGCAGAAGTGAACACTTGGCTTAAATAAAATTTGAAAGAATAATTATACTGATAAAACTTACGTTTTTCCATTCCACTCCAAAATCTTTGTAAAATTAAGGTAATTATCTTCTCCAGTTAGAAAAACATAATCTCCATCATTAGTCCCATTTTTCTGAAAATTAAGTGAATATGATAGGTTAAGTAGCTAATAAATTTAATCTTCTTAATGAAACTGTCCTAGTTGGGCCTACTTGCTACATGAGACTGGACCAGGACAACAGAACAGAGTAAATATTTCATTAAACACCATATTAACCATATGCTACTTTACGGTTTTTAAAAAGCCCAATAACCCAACTAAAAATGGGGAAAGGACTTGAATTTCTCCAAAGAAGATATACAAATGGCCAATAAGTACATGAAAAGATGCCCAACATCATTAGTCATTAGGGAAATGCAAATCAAAATGGCAATGAGAGAACACTTCAGACTCACTAGGATGGCTATAATCAAAAAGAAGGGCAACAAGTGTTGAGAGGGTGTGGAGAATTGGAACCCTCATACACGGCTGGTGGGCATGTAAAAGGGTGCAGCCACTGTGGAAAACAGTCCCTCAAATTGCTAAAAATAGAGTTAACATATGACCAAGAAGTTCCACTCCTAGATATATACCCAAGAGAAACGAAAACTTGTACGTGATGTTCACAGCAGCATTATTCATAACAGCTCCAAAGTGGAAACAACCAAAATGTCCATCAACTGATGAACGGATAAACAAAATGTGGTGTAGCCATACAATGTAATATTATTTGATAATAAAAAGGAATGGCATATTGATACATGCTGCAATGTGGATGAGCCTTGAAAACATTACAGCAAGTGAAAGAATTCACAGACAAAAGGCCAAATACTGTATGATTCCATTTATATGAAATGTCCAGAAGGGGCAAATCCATAGAGAAAGAAGATCAGTGATTGCCCAGGGATGGAGTGGGGTGTGGTGTATTGGAGAGTGCCTGCTAATGGGCATGAGTTTCTTTTGGGAGTGATGATGCAAATGTTCTGGAATTAATGGTGATAGTTGCACAGCCTTGTGCATATACTTAAAAAAAATGACTTCATTTTTAAACAGTGAATTGTATGGTATGTGAACTGTGTATCTCAAATTTAAAAAGTATAAACCCAGGCCTTGGACCTGATTATACATGATTGATCTATGGCTATACTGGAAAATGGCTTTAATACAGTCCCATTTTCAATTAAGGTTTCTTTAGTTGTATATTCTTTCCAAGTTACACTTCTAAAGAACACATAAAGGCACTCTATATGTTCTTACAGCTTCTTTATTTGGAGATGGAGCTATGATTCCTGGCAAATAACATGGGTATTACTTCCTCCATAATAATAAAGTAATAGGAGCTAACAATTATTCTGTATTACAATATTCCTGGTACTGTTCTAAAATTTTTGCATCAAAAATCTCATGAAATCCTCAAAACAACCCTATAACATGGTGTGGCAGACAAAATAACAGCCCCACAAAGATATACACAACCTAACCTCTGGAATTTGTGAATATGTTATCTTTCATGGCAAAATGTACTTTGCAGATGTGATTAAATTAAGGATATCGGGATGGGGAGACTATCCTGGATTATCCAGTTGGGCCCAGTGTAATCACAGGGTGCTTATAAGGGAAAGAGGTAGCGGGGGTCTAAATCAGAGAAGGAGATGTGACAACAGAAGCAGAGGCCAGAGAGAGAGAGAGAGATTTGAAGATGCTACGGTGCTGACTTTGAAGATGGAGGAAGAGGCCACAAGCCAAGGATTTGAGGCAGCTTCTAGGAGCTGTAAAGGGCAAGGAAATGGATTCTCTAGAGCCTCCAAAAGGAATTCAGTCTTTCCAATACATTTCTAGAACTGTAAGATAATAAATATGAGTTGTTTTAAGCCGCTAAGTTTCTGGTAATTCATTATAGCAGCAATAGAAAACTAAAACAGATTTTGGTACCTGAATGTAGAGTGCTACTGTAACAACTACCTAGAAGTTTGGAAGTGGCTTTGGAACTAGGTAATGTGAAGAGGCTGGAAGAATTTGAGGCATGACAGAAGAAGCCTAGATTTCCCTGAAGGCTACTGGTAGAAATACGTATGTTAAAGACTCTGCCAGGGAGGGCTCAGAGGGAAGTGAGTAATATGGTAGAGAAAACCTACATCACCTTAGAGAATACCCAAATTATCATAAACAGAGTGTTGGTAGAAATATGGACATCAAAGGCACTGCTGGTGAGGACTCAGTAGGAAATGACGAACATGCTATTGGAACTGGAGGAACGAGGATCCTTCTTATGCAATGGCAGAAGGCTTAGCTGAATTCTGTTCCTGCAGTATTGTGAGAAGCAGAACTTGTAAGCAATGAACTTAGATATGTAGCTAAGGAGATTAACATGCAAAATGTTAAAGGCATGGTCTGGGTTGTTGTTGCTTATAGTAAAACGTGAGAGGAAAGGGATAAATTGAGGGAAGGACTGTTAAGCATAAAGGAACCAGGACTTGATGACTTGGGAAATTCTTAGCCTATCCAGATTGCAAAAGACACTAACATTAAGGAACGCACACTCTGGACAGAAAACCAAGGGCATGCCTGAATAACCTTTTCCTAGTCCCTCAGAAGGATTAAAAGCTCAGAGTATTCAGATGCAGAGGGCTCTCAAGAGATTGGGTGTGTGATTCATAGATCCCCTCAGCCATCTCAGTAGAAGCCAAAAATAGAAATGGGATTAGCCAGGAAAGATCTGTGAAGGAGCTGCTTGACTAATGCAGTGAATCCCGAAGATAATCCAGGAGAATGTTAAACCAGCAGAAACAGTAACAGCTTAAATTAAAAGAGACAGAGAGAACAAAATGAAATGAGGCTGCTGAAATCCCAAAAATCTACAGGTAGGAAACAGGCTGATAAAAATCAGCTGCAAATATCCTACATGAAAAATGTAAGATGATTCTTAGGGCAGAGCTGTGGGTCCAGAGGTTGAAGCTGTGGGAGTCACAAGCCACAGAGGATTATTTCCAGCCTTGAAACCTAATGCAGTTTTCCCAGCTGGATGTCAAAATTGCTTGGGATTAGTGACTCTTTTTTTCCTTCCATTTTCTTCCTTGTTGAATAGGAATGTCTATCATTATGTCTGCCCACCATTGATCAAGATCATAAATCATGTTGACAGAAAAATATCAGGCAAATCCTAGTAGAGGACACATCCAAAATGCTCAATGAACCCCAAACAGGATAAACCCAAATAGACCCACATTGCAATATAACATAATCAAAAGATCAAATGCCAGAAATAAAGAGAGAAATCTGTAAGCTGCAAGAAAGAAGCAATGTGTCATGTACAAAGGAGCTTCAGTAAGATTAAAGGCCAATTTCTCATCAGAAACCAGAGGCAAGAAGGCAGTGAGATGACATATTTAAACTACTGAAAGCAAGGAATTGCCAGTCAAGAATTCTATATCCAGCATAATGGTCTTTCAAAAACAGAGGGAGAGATTAAGATATTCCCAGATAACAAAATCTGAGAGAGTTTATCACCTCTAGTCTGGCCCTACAAGAAATGCTAAAGAGATTTCCACAGGTTGAAAGGAAAGGACAATGGACGATAGATCAAAGCTGCATGAAGAAATAAAGATCACCAGTGATGGTAAAGAAATGGGTAAATATGAATACCAGCACTATTATATTTTGGGTTTATAACTCTACTTTTTACTTCCTACAGGATCTAAAAGACAAATGCGTAAGATGTAATGATAAATCAGTGGCTTTAGACTTGTAATTTGTGACAAGAACTACATAAAGTGGGGGAAGAGGAACATAGTTTGTGTACACTATTGTAGTTAAGTTGGTATCAAAGTAAATGAGATTTAGTATATTAAATTTAAGCCCCATGGTAACTACAAAGAAAGTATCAGAGAGTATGCAAGCTCATAGAGACAGAAAGTAGAGGGAATGCTCAGGAATGAATATGGTTTGTTAATTTTCTTGGGGTATGGTAGGAGCATATTGGAAGCAATGTAGTTATTTTAGTATATTTGTTTTTCTTATTCCTTTGTTTTGTTTTGTTTTGTTTGAAATGGCTTCTTTTCTGTATTTTTTTTAATAAATAAAGTTAAAAAAAAAAAAAAAGTAGAGTGCAGGTTGCCAGAGATGGGGGTTAAGGGGAATAGGGAGTTAATGCCTAGTGAGTATAGGGTTTCTGTTTGGGGACATGAGAAAGTTTTAGTAATTGAAGGTGGTGAGGGTACAGCAATGCTGTGAATGTGATTAATCCCATTGAAAAATATGCTTGGGAGTGGTTGAGATGGGAAAGTTTATGTTCTGTATATGTTCTCACAACTAAAAAAAAAAAAAAAAACTAAAGAAGCAATCACAATTAAATGTAATATGTGATGCTGGACAGGATCTTATATGGGAGAAGAAAAGGTTCAAAAGGAATATTATTGGGACATATGAAAAAAATGGGAATATAGACTGTAAGATTGATAGCAATATTAAATTTCTTGAACTTGATAACTGCAATCAAGGTGGTTACATAAGTGAATATCCTTGTTCTTAGGAAATGTGCATGGCAGTATTGTGTTCGAGAGTATGATATATGCAACTACACTCAAGTGTTCAAAATGGATAGGAAGGAAGCAGGGAGGAAGGAAGGGGAGAGAGAGAGAGGGAAGGAAGGAAGGAAGGAAGGAAGGAAGGAAGGAAGGAAGGGGAGAGAGAAAGAAAGAGAGAGAGAGATGGCAAAAGTGGCAAAATGTTAAAATCGGTGGATCTGGGAATCTGCAGTGAGGGGTAGAGGTGCATTGGAACTCTGTGTATGGGATTTGTATTATTTTTGTAACTGGTCCTATAAGTTTGAAAGAATTTCAAAATAAAAAGTTCCAACAGTGTAACATCCTACAATATAGCTGACCAGTACTAAAAGCTGTCAAGGTCATCAAAAACACGGGAAGTCAGAAAATGTCATAGCCAAGAGGAACCTCAGGAGACATGACAACTAAATGATATGTGGCATACCGGCTGGACTCCTGGAACAGATAAAGAAAATTAGGGAAAACTAAGGAAATCTGAATAAAGCATGGGACTTTAATTAACAATAACTTATTAATATTGGTTCAGTAATTGTAACAAATGTATCATACTAATGTAAGATAATATTAGGGAAAATTATATGCAGGGTATAAAACGTTCATACCCTTTGTGAATTGTCTTCTCGTCTTTTTTTTTTTGTCTCATTGGGGGTTCTTCTTCTTTCACTAAACATTATTACACCAGCTGTGGCATGTGTCAACATAGTCCACAAACATAATAACCATGTTATGTTCCACATATGAAATTTTACATGACTTTAAGATATGGGTAAGGACCCCTCTTTAAGAATAGCAATGCAAACACAACAACAATTTAGGGGTAAATTCCAATACCCTGCAGAAAAAAAAATGCTGAACCACAAATTTTTAAAAATGCATATATATGTCGATTCTTGAAGTCCTCTGCTTAAATGTAAGCTAAGCTAAGTGGTTAAGCATTTAAATGTTTCAGAGTAACTCAAAAAAGTTTCTCCCTCTTTGTGCTGTTTTCTGCACAAGAGTCAAATGCTTAATATGAATGCTTCCCTGTCACTTGCTAGAACTTTTGTTATCTGAGGACAAGCAGGAATGAATGGGTTTTGTGTTATTGAAGTAGGGATGTGGGTTGAATACAAGAAACCTATTACCGAGGGAGGTTGAGAAGTCTTTCATATAGAGATCGGAGAATAAGACGGTACAACATTTATATGACTGGCATAATTTAAACATAATCCATTCTACCAGGAGGCTTGGCTGGACTGGGTGACCTCTCAAAAATACTTTACAACTCTACTTTTATACATCTTAAGAATCCACACTCGGTGAGAGGTGCTAGAACTCTTATGCCAAGGGGAATAGAGGCACTCTATAATCAATGGGTATAGATTACACTGATTGGCATTGCAATATGACAATAAGAGCATCTGGTATTTAGCCAGGTCCCTTTTTCTAAGGGGCTCTGTGCCAATTCTCTATATATCCCCATCATCCTATTCATTTCTACACTCTGTCTTCCTATCGTTTGGATGTTTTATTGTTAAAGTCTTTGAAGGAAATGTATCCCATCATGTAAACTTAAAGTTTTCTTTCTTTATCACAATGTGCAGGGAACCAGGTGGAACAGACATACAGACCTAGTGTATCAGAGGGGAAGGTTGGCAGAATGTCAGTAGGACTGAGGAAAGATTAGAGACTGGGCTTGGATGGGTGCAGAAGCAGTGGGTGCCAGTGAAGATGCAGTTAAGGATCTGCAGAATCAGGCCATAACCCCGCAGCGTATTTTGTCTTTGAATGAGTGATGGCACAAGGGTGAACTTTTGTGCCACGGGCTAACAAGCAGATAAAAAACTGGACAAAGATGACACTATCTTTTACCAACAACACTACAGAGTTTATTTGACTCCAAAATGGAAACGTATACCAGTCACTCATATTAATGCAGGATCAGTTTTTGAGCCTGTTAGGAGAAAAATAACAGTGGTTCCTTAAATTTGTGTTGCATTTTATATTTTGCAAAGTGCTTTATGGTCTTCCCAATTCTTCACAACCACCTTTGAAGTATGAGTATGTGTAGTCTTGACTTAAACAATGATGAAACTGAGGTTCAGAAAAGTCCCATAGTTACTAAGTGAAAAAGACAGAACTTAAATCTAGATCCTCTGAATCTAAGCGTCATGCTTTTTCTCAGATGTAGGAAATCCATTCAAAGTACTTACCTAACTAAGAAATGTTACAGGGGTTTTCACTAATGGGATCTTATAGAGATAGAGTGGTGATTGCAAGGATAGGAAAAGGGCAAGAGCAGAGAAAGAAAACAAAGCAACACATCCTTGCCTTGAGAAAGGAGAAATGCCAATTTCTTCACCAGTCTGTAAATGTAGGTTACGTTTTTAAAAGATATATAGGGATATTAGTTGTAATTCTGATAAGTTCAATGATATGAAAACAAAAGCACAAACCATACAATGAAAATTAACTGAGAAATAATGACGTATTAGGAACAGGATCTACTTGGCAGACAGATGGAAGCCATGGGATCAAAAGGGTCTTGAGGGAAACCTTGTACCTCTCTGTAGGAGGCTCTTCTGAAGATATTTCTAGAAGGAAGGTCTAAACACAGCTTAACAAGAAATAGGTCCTTCTTCTGGAAAGCTGTGTTCCTGTGAGACAGGACCTTTCAGGGAACATCTATCTAATCTCCCCACCCAGGGACCCAACTCCTAGAACCCCCTCCTCTCACATAGATAGTATTTGTTTACAATTTTATCTGAACAACTTCTAAGGAGTCACTTGCCATAGAGAAGTTGAAATGCTATGGGATTATATGATAAGAGTACGATTCTTGAATAGGCAGAGCTGGAAAATAACTACAAATTTAAAGATGAGAAAATTCTGCAGAATCTCAGATTCTACCCCAAATCTAACACTTTCTTTTTGAGGTCAAGCTTGTCTTTTATAACCTCCCAACTATTCATTTTTCTCAAGTTGGGTTTTTTTACCCACTAAAACACTCTCTTATTTTTCACATAGTCTATAAGCTATCGGGAGCTCCTGGCAATTTTGGTCTTCTCCTAAAAGAAAACCAGCATTAAGATGACATCTGGTTTGGGGTACCCCATCTCAGCAGAACAAAGAGGCTCTGGAAAGGAAAAGCAAATTACCCCATAGAACAATCCAAAATAGGGAGAGATGTCTGGTCTTAAAGTGCTGATAAGGGATAAGATCTCATCTTTGTAGCCCCAGAGCAACTCGTGGACGGTGTGAGTCACAAACAGCTTCTGCGGATAGGCTTTCAACATGGCCTTGATGAACATGCCGATGTGGTAGGTCTGGGCCCATTCCATGGCAGTCTGAGGAGCAAAGGAAAATTCAGTGAGCAGTGGTCCCCTCCAAAGCACAGCCACCCCACTTTCTTCTACAACCCCTTCAGCAAAGGTGGCTGGAAACTTAAATGTAAGTGTTGAGATTAAAGAACTGAAAACTAAGTCAGCGAGCACCTCTGACCCTTAAGATGTTGTCTTTTCTCAGTATTACATTTTGTAAGTGTGATTTTAGCATCTGCAGTTCCTGGCTTTCCTGAGCCCATATGTGATATCGCAAAGGGGGAAGAGCTCTTGTAAACACATTGGCATCTTTGGCCACTAGGTGGCACCACCTTCCTCTGAGCAAGGCCAGAGACTGGGCCCTCATAAACCCTCCACCGCCGGGTAGGAGGGCACCTCACAGACTAGTTCTAATACCCTCCAGGTCCTGGGTCCAGACGCATTAGCAGCAGTCACCTAGGAGTTAGGGTGGGAACCTCAGAAGGTGGTGTTGTAGGTGAATAAGAAATAAGAAAGTTTCCTGGGTCTCAAGTTGTGTGGTGTAGACGCTATTATTAGATGGTAGTTCGGTTATAAACAGAGCCCAATTAATCAAAGTAGGCTTTAATCAACAGCCCAGGCTCTGCTATTTGGAAAGGGGTGGAAAATCAATACATAGCTTGAGAATTTAAAATCCAAGATAAAAATCTGAACTAAGAACTGGCATGCAAATTCTATTGTTAGAGTTTCTGAATTAAAACAAGGGGCAAATAAATATTTTAAAAATTATTGGCTATCAAAAATTCCTAGGGACATTTGTTTTTACAAGTGCTGGTCTTGAACATGCAGCAAGAGATTGTGAAAAGTCGCATTTTGTCTTAATTTGAAAAGACCTTGTTTGATAGACCTTAAAAAAAATCTAAGATGTACTTTAAAGAAGGGAAGGGAAAATGCAGTTTTCTTTTTATATATGTTTATTTTTAACATAATTTAATAGCTTCTAAGTGTGAAACCAGAATAGCCTTAAGCTTAGCTTTTTCCTTTCTTCTAAAATCCACAATAATGATATTAAAATGCCTACTTACCAATACAGGAATATTTATTGTTCTAAGCAAGTCAATTTTAGGGTCTCCAACAGAAAGAGCTCGTTCAAAAACATAGGCCTTGTTGCTAACAGCAGATACTACTGTTCCATTATCCCCAAATTGAATATTTCCTTTGCTTCTGATCTCTCTAAAAGAAAGAGAAGGGTTTTGTTTGAAAACAGGCACCACTTTAACATGTAAGACTTTTCCTTTCTTTCAGAATTGAAGGTATTTTAAATATAATATTCTAAATATAACCAGATGGTAGGTTGAATTAGGTACCCCAACAAACACATGTTCTTAATTTTAATCCACACCGGTGTGTGTGAATCCATTGTAAATAGGCTAACCTTTAGAAGACTGATTGATTACATGTTGAAATACTATTTTAGATACATTGGATAAAATAAAATATATTTTTAAAATTAATTTCACCTGTTTCTTTTTAGTTTTTTTTTAAACGTGGCTTCTAGAGAACTTAAAATTTCATATGTGACTCACATTATCTTTCTATATTCAGACATGGGATAGAAAGGGCATTAGGGGGCTAGACATCCCACCTCCTCCCTAAACCTTTCCTGACCACAGCACAAGGGGATTCTTCCTATCCCTGAAGATCCCTAGAGCTTGCTGTCTGTACCATTTCTTTGGCACTTAGTTAAAAACTGCTTAATGACATTATTTAAATTGTGAAGGTATTATCTTGCAGCCCCAGGTAGTTAAGGTAAGTAAGCCAGAGAGAGGTAGCTAACATAAGCAAGCTAATGGCAGAGACTTGTATATTACACCTCTTTATACCTCTTAAATCCTTTCTAGTTTTAAAATAAAAGTAGAAAAGCAAACAATAAATGACTACATATAGATGCATAAAAATAAGTGTTTCTTAAATGCCTACAAATAGATGCATAAAAATAAGTGTTTCTTTGTAACTTCTATAGGACCAAGCACCAAGCTATACACAATAATAATATTTGACACTTGAATAGCTCTTCATTTTGTTTCATTTAATCCTTACAACAAGCCTGTAGTAGGGAGGGAGCAAATATTACTACCCCACCTTCACAAATAACGTCACAGGGCACAGATGGGCAGTAGGAGAGTCAGAACTTGAACCCAAGTCTTCTAATTGGAGTGTAGTGCTCTACCTTCTGTAGCTGATGGCCTCTGATAAAAGAGCCTTACTGTCTGTGGAGTGAAATCGGTGCAGGCTTCTAACAAAAATCAAACCTACATAATTGCATACCCTTCCAGTTCAGGAGAGAGAAGTACATAAAAAATCTGATAGAGGCGGTTGTGTTAAAATATTTACACAATTAGTGGTTAGAAGGCATTTGCAGTACACTTTTAGTTGCTATGCATCCATTCCCCTTGCTTCTGGTAACAGCCCCTGATTCCCTTTCCTCTCCTCCACTGAGTGCAGCTGTGGTGGGACCATCAATCAAGGAGTGATGTGGGAACTGAACTCAACCACTTCCTCTTACCTGGGCCTTTCAATCCCATGCAGAGTGCCTCAAGATGAAAAACACATGGGAGCACAAATGATGTGATGATCAATAAGCTCCTGCGGCTTGGATCTTTAAAGCTGCCCTGGACTCTACCCCTTTCTTCCAAGCCTCTTCCTTTGATTCTGTAACCCACTCCAAATCCTTCAAATAAATTCCCTTTCCACTTAAATTAGCCAGAGGTTGTTTCTCTTGCCTGTAACTGGAGACTACTGATAGACACACCAAAACCTTTTCTTTGTATAAATGAGAAAACTGAGAGTCAGCTAAGGTAACTAGTCCATGACTAAACACATAGTATCAGAACCAGTTTAGAATCCTGTCTTCTGATTGACTTCACATCAGTTTTCCTTGCATCTACAGAGAAGTTAATTCAAATGTGATTAGTTCTAACAGGTAACTGTGAGTCAACATTCACAGCAACATTACTCGTAACAGTCAAATTGAAACAATCTGAGTGTCCATCAAGTAATGAATGGATAAACAAAATGCAGTATATACATGCTATGGAATATTATTTGGCCATAAAAAGGAATGAAGTTCTGACATGCAACAACATGGATTAACCTCAAAAACATCCTGTTGAGTGAAATAAGCCAGACACAAAAGGACAGATATTGGATAATTCCACTTAAATGAAATAACTAGAATAAGAAAATTCAAATTCATAAAGCAGTAAGTAGACTAGAGGTTATCACGGGCTGGGAATAGCGGAAGGGGGGAGTTATTGCTTAATTGGTACAGAGTTTCTGTTTGAAGTGATGAAAAATTTTGGTAATAGATGGTGGTGAGGGTGACACAACATTATGAATGCAATCAATGCAACTGAACTGTATGCTTAAAATGGTTAAAATGCCAAATTTTATGTCATATATATTTTACCACAACTTTTTAAAAACATGATTTGTTAGAAGATGGAGAAGAAGACATTTCAAAGCCAAATCCCTGCCTCAGGAAAGGTGGATGCCTGCAGTAAGGCACATATTCCGTTCCTGAATTACTTCCCTTACTCCAAAGCCTCCCTGCAGTCAAGATAAGGAGGAAAGACTTCTCTACCTGTAGCTGTTTATAATAGTGCTTAGGGTCCCAAGGTGGCCTAGCTAACCACTAAGGACCAGAAGGAGAAGTAATCAAAAGGTGAACACTAATGTGCACTCAAAGAAAGCCTAGTCAGGGAACCAAGTGCTGGGATTCTAATAGGTCCAGAAGCCAGGGGTCAACTTTGCCAAAAGTTTTCTCACTGAAGTAGAAAATCAATAACCTTGCCAAGGCTTTAGAGGCCTCGTGACTCTAGAGGCCTGAATAATTCTAAACCTAGGGTTTACTTAGTTTGTGTTTACTGAGTCTTTTAAAAAATTTTCTTTATTATCTGCCCTGTAAGACCCTTACATTTTAAAGGAAAACTGAACACAGAAATGCCAATTGCTATGTCTTGTAACCTGACTTGGTTTCTCAATCAACTTCAGGAGTTAAAAGCCAGGGTTTCCCAAACCTCAACAAATTTAATTCTTCGACAGGCTGACCATGGCAGGTCACTCATAGATAACACATGGCTTCCCTCAGCAACCTGGGCTCTGCCACCAACCTCCCCAAGTCACAGCTGACACGTGGCCTTTACGGAGGGGGTCTCACTGAAGGAAGGCAGTGCCGCCCAGCTGTGAGAAGTGGCCTCCCATTCTGCAGAGACAAGGAGAACTGGAGGCACCACGAGGGGCCTTCCTCTCAAAACAACATAGGATAGTCAGAGAACACCCAAAATGTTTCCTCTCCCACTCTGGCAATGCGAGGGAGGCCACAGGATGTGAAGAAGGGGTTTTATTAGCAATAGTAATAAGCCTGGTTACCTAAATCTCCCCCACAGCTGATCAAAACATAATCCAACTACAAGCAAGGAGTTCTGAACAACAGACTGAGAGCAAGAAGTGACCGATCATTGTCTTAAAGTATCAGAGAAGACCAACGAAGAGTTAAAAAAAAATCAAGGCAAATTTTGGGTCTAGGCAATTAATTAAGGACCATATTTGAAAGTCCTTATGGAAGATGCCCGTAAATTACAGCTGACGTTGAATGCCTCCAGGACATCATCATGTCAGATTGCAGTATAACATTTGTTAATCACAGTGATGGTCCCAGTTATTAAGAAAAAGTTGAGTTTTGTGCTATGTATTTAATCTGGCAGGATGGTGCGTTATTGATTTTAAAAATATTTTATTTACAATAGTTTTTGTTACATAAAAAAAGGGGTACTTTTTTAAACAGAAATTTTAAACTCTTGAATGTTTAAACAGAACAAAACCTCAACATCATAGACGGCAAACAATGGCCTAAGATAAAAACTGGAAATCAAAAGGAACTTGTGCAATATCTAATTCCTCAGAGATGTTGGATAAATTTGATGCATGGAATATTATCATATAACCTTATCTTTCAGTCATTTCTGTTCCTTTATTAATTCGTCCAATTGTTCTGTGTTGATAATTAACATAAGAGATGACTGAGCACATTGCATAAAAGGTGGGTTGACAATTGACTGCCAGGCTTTGAATTGTGTCCTGGCTTCATCAGTTACTAGCTCTGTCACTAAGGACAAATTATTTATTGCCTCTGTGCCTTAGTTTCCTCATCTGTAAAATGGAGATAACAATGCACATACCTCATTGGGCTGTTGTGAGAATTAAAAGTGTTAATCCATATGAAACACTCCTAACATTATCTGGCACAAAGTAAGTGCTTAGAAAGCATTTGCTATTAACAGCTTGTGGAAGGGCTTGGAAAGACGGTAAGGCACTCTGGCTGCCCTCAGACAATTCACAGGCGAGCACCGGACACCGTCATTTAATCAGCTACCTCACTCGTGGTTAGTGCTGCGCTGGGTGACCGCAAAGGGCCCGCGGAACACACGGAGAAGCCAGGGGTGGCCACTGGAACGCGAGTCGGAGGAAAGCGTCACACCGGCAGCCCGTCCAAGTGGGTTCTGCAAGCAGAACCCGGGGGGGAAGGGTGAAGGGAGCCTTCCAGACAAAGGGAAGCGGAGAGCGGGAGCCGGGGCAGGCTGCACGGCGTGCAAGCACGGGAGCGTCTCCGGGGCCGACGGTGAGAAAGCTGTGATTGTCGCGGAGGATGGCACTACCCAGATGCGTTAGAAAGAGCGGCCGCAAAACACGGCGAGGCTGGGCTGAAGAAACGCGTTGACATGGAAACGAGCGCGACGAGACGCCCGGGAAGAAAGGGTGGAGCGTGGGGAGAGCCCAAGGCAGGGCGCTGACTTTCCATTACCACTTCCCATTATCACTGTCTTGTCAGCTAACCGAGGACTGAAAACTTAGAGCCAACGCAGGACCCTGAAAGATGCCATGAGAGGACTGTAGGGGAAAGCCTTGGCTCGCATATGTTGGGGTGTGCAAGAAATGAAATATTCTCTCTGTCCGGTAGGCTGTCCTCTGAACCAAAAGGGCTTGCACAGGCGATTCACCTGGTACTGCCACATGCATTTAAGTCATGGGTCACAACCTTTGTGCAGGATAAAAAGGGTTGAGGATTCTTTTTCTATAGTTTCTTACTTTTGAGCAGTTCAAGGATTTTTAAAAACTACAGAGACTTTTGTTTCTATGTTAAGAAAACAAATATATTTTGAGCTACTAATCTAAATGGTGCTATCAAAGAAAATGAGTCAGGTTTAGAAAAGGGATAAGCATTCTCTCATAATAATAGAAATAACCACGGTATTCTGAGTTTTCTATTATCTCTTTGATTTAAAAAATATTCATACAGTTTGGCTCAAAGTTGAATTAAGAATCAAGGGGCTAAGAGGATAGAATTTGAAAGTATAAACAAAGTTCTTACCTTTGCCAATTAGAAACTTAAATGTGAAAAAAATAAAACTATAAGAAAATAGACTTGTATATCAAAACTCTGAAAGGAGCAGATTTTAAGTTCAAAAATGACAGAAAAGTTCATAAAAGAATACACTTTACACATAAATTTGAAAAATTAAAAAGGCAAATAATTGCCACAAATGTGACAAATGTTTAACATCATTATTATATAAACAGTTCACAAAATGGCATGAACATACCAGAACCTAGTCAGTTAATGGGCAAAGAATAAGACCTCAAAGTTGGCAAACACAATTGGTTCACAAACATGAGGAAAACATTCAGTCCATGTGGCAATCAAAAGACAAAATGAGCATTAACATCTGAACTCACCACAAAACGTGGAAGTTTGGGGGAAATACCACTGTGAAGCACAGTTTGTTCGTGTGTCAGATTAATCAGGCCCTTCACAGCCTGCCTTGGTCCTTCCCCCCATTTCAGAGATTTTCCCACCACCAGACCAATCATACTAACAGAGAGATTGGCCTCATGCCCTCTCCATCCTCTTCCCCAAGGCCCTTCTCCCCACACCTCAGCTAACTAGATTGGAAGAGAACTGGCACTGGAATGTTCTGTTTTTCTTGTGCAGTCTCAACTATGACCAACTATTTAAAAATAAATGGGAGGCGGGGCAAGATGGCAGACTGGTGAGCTGTATGTTTTAGTTACTCCTCCAGGAAAGTAGGTAAAAAGCCAGGAACTGCGTGGACTGGACACCACAGAGCAATCTGTCTTTGGGCATACTTCATACGACACTCATGAAAACGTGGAACTGCTGAGATCAGCGAAATCTGTAAGTTTTTGCGGCCAGGGGACCCGCGCCCCTCCCTGCCAGGCTCAGTCCCGGGGGAGGAGGGGCTGTCAGCTCCAGGAAGGAGAAGGGAGAATTGCAGTGGCTGCTCTTATCGGAAACTCATTCTACTGATTCAAACTCCAACCATAGATAGACTGAGACCAGACACCAGAGACTCTGAGAGCAGCCAGCCCAGCAGAGAGGAGACAGGCATAGAAAAAAAACAACACGAAAAACTCCAAAATAAAAGCAGAGGATTTTTGGAGTTCTGGTGAACACAGAAAGGGGAAGGGCGGAGATCAGGCCTTGAGGCGCATATGCAAATCCCGAAGCAAGGCTGATCTCTCTGCCCTGTGCACCTTTCCTTAATGGCCCTGGTTGCTTTGTCTATTAGCATTTCAATAACCCATTAGATCTCTGAGGAGGGCCGTTTTTTTTTTGTTTTGTTTTGTTTTTAAATCCTTTTTGCTTTTTCTAAAACAATTACTCTAAGAAGCTCAATACAGAAAGCTTCAAAGAATTGAAATTTGGGCACGTCAAGTCAAGAGCAGAACTAAGAGAGCTCTGAGACAAAAGGCAATAATCCAGTGGCTGAGAAAATTCACTAAACAACACAACTTCCCAAGAAAAGGGGGGTGTCCGCTCACAGCCACCATCCTGGTGGACAGGAAACACTCCTGCCCATTGCCAGCCCCATAGCCCAGAGCTGCCCCAGACAACCCAGTGTGACGGAAGTGCTTCAAATAACAGGCAAACACCACAAAACTGGGCGTGGACATTAGCCTTCCCTGCAACCTCAGCTGAATGTCCCAGAGCTGGGAAGGGGGAGCAGTGTGAATTAACAGATCCCCATTCAGCCATCATTTGAGCAGACTGGGAGCCTCCCAACACAGCCCAGCAGCCCAGAACTGCCCTGGGGGGACGGCACTCACCTGTGACATAGCACAGTCATCCCTCAACAGAGGACCCGGGGTGCACAGCCTGGAAGAGGGACCCACTTGCAAGTCTCAGGAGCCATACGCCAATACCAAAGACTTGTGGGTCAGTGGCAGAGACAAACTGTGGCAGGACTGAACTGAAGGATTAGACTACTGCAGTAGCTTTAAAACTCTAGGATCATCAGGGAGATTTGATTGTTAGGGCCACCCCCCCTCCCCGACTGCCCAGAAACACGCCCCACATACAGGGCAGGCAACACCAACTACACACGCAAGCTTGGTACACCAATTGGGCCCCACAAGACTCACTCCCCCACTCACCAAAAAGGCTAAGCAGGGGAGATCTGGCTTGTGGAGAACAGGTGGCTCGTGGACGCCACCTGCTGGTTAGTTAGAGAAAGTGTACTCCACGAAGCTGTAGATCTGATAAATTAGAGATAAGGACTTCAACTGGTCTACAAACCCTAAAAGAACCCTATCAAGTTCAGCAAATGCCACGAGGCCAAAAACAACAGAAAATTATAAAGCATATGAAAAAACCAGACGATATGGATAACCCAAGCCCAAACACCCAAATCAAAAGACCAGAAGAGACACACCTAGAGCAGCTACTCAAAGAACTAAAGATGAACAATGAGACCATAGTACAGGATATGAAGGAAATCAAGAAGACCCTAGAAGAGCATAAAGAAGACATTGCAAGACTAAATAAAAAAATGGATGATCTTATGGAAATTAAAGAAACTGTTGACCAAATTAAAAAGATTCTGGACACTCATAATACAAGACTAGAGGAAGTTGAACAACGAATCAGTGACCTGGAAGATGACAGAATGGAAAATGAAAGCATAAAAGAAAGAATGGGGAAAAAAATTGAAAAACTCGAAATGGACCTCAGGGATATGATAGATAATATGAAACGTCCGAATATAAGACTCTTTGGTGTCCCAGAAGGGGAAGAAAAGGGTAAAGGTCTAGGAAGAGTATTCAAAGAAATTGTTGGGGAAAACTTCCCAAATCTTCTAAACAACATAAATACACAAATCATAAATGCTCAGCGAACTCCAAATAGAATAAATCCAAAAAAACCCACTCCGAGACATATACTGATCACACTGTCAAACATAGAAGAGAAGGAGCAAGTTCTGAAAGCAGCAAGAGAAAAGCAATTCACCACATACAAAGGAAACAGCATAAGACTAACTAGTGACTACTCAGCAGCCACCATGGAGGCGAGAAGGCAGTGGCACGATATATTTAAAATTCTGAGTGAGAGGAATTTCCAGCCAAGAATACTTTATCCAGCAAAGCTCTCCTTCAAACTTGAGGGAGAGCTTAAATTTTTCACAGACAAACAAATGCTGAGAGAATTTGCTAACAAGAGACCTGCCCTACTGGAGATACTAAAGGGAGCCCTACAGACAGAGAAACAAAGACAGGACAGAGAGACTTGGAGAAAGGTTCAGTACTAAAGAGATTCGGTATGGGTACAATAAAGGATATTAATAGAGAGAGGGAAAAATATGGCAAACATAATCCAAAGGATAAGATGGCCGATTCAAGAAATGCCTTCACGGTTTTAACGTTGAATGTAAATGGATTAAACTCCCCAATTAAAAGATATAGATTCGCAGAATGGATCAAAAAAAATGAACCATCAATATGTTGCATACAAGAGACTCATCTTAGACACAGGGACACAAAGAAACTGAAAGTGAAAGGATGGAAAAAATATTTCATGCAAGCTACAGCCAAAAGAAAGCAGGTGTAGCAATATTAATCTCAGATAAAATAGACTTCAAATGCAGGGATGTTTTGAGAGACAAAGAAGGCCACTACATACTAATAAAAGGGGCAATTCAGCAAGAAGAAATAACAATCGTAAATGTCTATGCACCCAATCAAGGTGCCACAAAATACATGAGAGAAACATTGGGAAAACTAAAGGAAGCAATTGATGTTTCCACAATAATTGTGGGAGACTTCAACACATCACTCTCTCCTATAGATAGATCAACCAGACAGAAGACCAATAAGGAAATTGAAAACCTAAACAATCTGATAAATGAATTAGATTTAACAGACATCTACAGGACATTACATCCCAAATCACCAGGATACACATACTTTTCTAGTGCTCATGGAACTTTCTCCAGAATAGATCATATGCTGGGACATAAAACAAGCCTCAATAAATTTAAAAAGATTGAAATTATTCAAAGCACATTCTCTGACCACAATGGAATACAATTAGAAGTCAATAACCATCAGAGACTTAGAAAATTCACAAATACCTGGAGGTTAAACAACACACTCCTAAACAATCAGTGGGTTAAAGAAGAAATAGCAAGAGAAATTGCTAAATATATAGAGACGAATGAAAACGAGAACACAACATACCAAAACCTATGGGATGCAGCAAAAGCAGTGCTAAGGGGGAAATTTATAGCACTAAACGCATATATTAAAAAGGAAGAAAGAGCCAAAATCCAAGAACTAATGGATCAACTGAAGAAGCTAGAAAATGAACAGCAAACCAATCCTAAACCAAGTACAAGAAAAGAAATAACAAGGATTAAAGCAGAAATAAATGACATAGAGAACAAAAAAACAATAGAAAGGATAAATATCACCAAAAGTTGGTTCTTTGAGAAGATCAACAAGACTGACAAGCCCCTAGCTAGACTGACAAAATCAAAAAGAGAGAAGACCCATATAAACAAAATAATGAATGAAAAAGGTGACATAACTGCAGATCCTGAAGAAATTAAAAAAATTATAAGAGGATATTATGAACAACTGTATGGCAACAAACTGGATAATGTAGAAGAAATGGACAATTTCCTGGAAACATATGAACAACCTAGACTGACCAGAGAAGAAATAGAAGACCTCAACCAACCCATCACAAGCAAAGAGATCCAATCAGTCATCAAAAATCTTCCCACAAATAAATGCCCAGGGCCAGATGGCTTCACAGGGGAATTCTACCAAACTTTCCAGAAAGAACTGACACCAATCTTACTCAAACTCTTTCAAAACATTGAAGAAAATGGAACACTACCTAACTCATTTTATGAAGCTAACATCAATCTAATACCAAAACCAGGCAAAGATGCTACAAAAAAGGAAAACTACCGGCCAATCTCCCTAATGAATATAGATGCAAAAATCCTCAACAAAATACTTGCAAATCGAATCCAAAGACACATTAAAAAAATCATACACCATGACCAAGTGGGGTTCATTCCAGGCATGCAAGGATGGTTCAACATAAGAAAAACAATCAATGTATTACAACACATTAAAAACTCGAAAGGGAAAAATCAATTGATCATCTCAATAGATGCTGAAAAAGCATTTGACAAAATCCAACATCCCTTTTTGTTAAAAACACTTCAAAAGGTAGGAATTGAAGGAAACTTCCTCAACATGATAAAGAGCATATATGAAAAACCCACAGCCAGCATAGTACTCAATGGTGAGAGACTGAAAGCCTTCCCTCTAAGATCAGGAACAAGACAAGGATGCCCGCTGTCACCACTGTTATTCAACATTGTGCTGGAAGTGCTAGCCAGGGCAATCCGGCAAGACAAAGAAATAAAAGGCATCCAAATTGGAAAAGAAGAAGTAAAACTGTCATTGTTTGCAGATGATATGATCTTATATCTAGAAAACCCTGAGAAATCAACGATACACCTACTAGAGCTAATAAACAAATTTAGCAAAGTAGCGGGATACAAGATTAATGCACATAAGTCAGTGTTTTAGTTTGCTAATGCTGGAGAATGCAAAACACCAGAGATGGATAGGCTTTTATAAAACGGGGGTTTATTTCACTACACAGTTACAGTCTTAAGGCCACAAAACGTCCAAGGTAACACATCAGTAATCGGGTACCTTCACTGGAGATGGCCAATGGCGTCCGGAAAACCTCTGTTAGCTGCGAAGGCACATGGCTGGCGTCTGCTCCAAAGTTCTGGTTTCAAAATGGCTTTCTCCCAGGACGTTCCTTTCTAGCAAGCTTGCTTCTCTTCAAAACATCACTCCCAGCTGCACTCTCTTTCCTCTTTGAGTCAGCTCATTTATATAGCTCCACCGATCAAGGCCCACCCCGAATGGGTGGGGCCAAGCCTCCATGGGAACATCTCATAAAAATTATCACCGACAGCTGGGTGGGGCACATTTCAAGCAAATCCAACCAGCACCAAAAACTTCTGCCCCACACAAGACTACAAATATAATGGCATTTGGGGGACACAATACACTCAAACCGGCACATTCCACCCCCTGGAACCCAAAATGACATTATCTTTCCAAATACAAAATACATTCATTCCATCACAATACCACAAAAACTCAAATCATTTCAGTAACAAAAGTTAAGTACAAAATCCCATCAAAATCAAATATAGGCGTGGTCAGTCCTAAGGCATACTTTTCCTTTAGCTTGGATCTGTGGACTTAGAACAAGTTATATGCTTCCAATATACAAAGGAGGGACATTCATAGGATAAACATTTCCATTGCCATAAGGAGAAAGAGTAAGGAAAACAGGGTTAACAGGACCAAAACAGTTCCTAAAACCTGCAGGACAAACTCCATTAGATTTCAAAGTCTGAGAGTCATTTACAGAACGACGTTGCATCCTTGGGGCTTGAGAGAGCGGGAGCCTAACCCTTCCTAAGGGCCTTTTCGGCAGCCCTTTCCTCTCCAAACACTTAGGTGAGTGCTCCAATATATCCACACATTGGGGAGACCACCTTCTCGGCCCCACCCTCCTCAAACATCGGGGCAGCTCCCGGATTCCCTTCCATCTCCGGGGCACACGCTCAACCCCTTCAGAACAGCGTGGTGGCAGCCAGGCTCTCCCCAATTCCCTGGGAATGTGCTCCACCCTCTTTGGGGCTTGGGGTGGCAGGACATTTCCTGAGCAACGAGGTGGAAGGCCCGCCCTCGACCTCCAGGGCAAACTCACCCTTTCCCTGCATGTGGGCTGCTCCGCTCTCTCAGCCCTAGACCTCCTGACTCCAGACCTCAACCTCCACGGCTCTGTCTTTGAAGAAATTTTTCCTTTAATTTTTTCCTTGTCTGTCTCCTCCAGTCCAGACCGGCAATGGCTCTGTCTATAAAGATCTCGCAAAAATTCTGTTGGCTTTGCATGAAGCACACAGGGGTCAAAGCCATCAGACAACAGGACTTTCCACAAATCCTTTCTGGATAATTCCATCTCCAATCTTGGCTTGTACTGAAATGGCGGCTGGGTTCTGTGTTTGGTTACATCCTCATGTTGGGCTGTAGCCTCTGGGATTCCACCCCCTGGAAGCTCGTAATTTTCTAAGCCATCAGCTTCTGGTTTCTTTGAACCCAAGAGTTCAGTTCTAAGTTTATCTCTCTCCACTCGCATTTTACTATAAGCTGCAAGGAGAAGCCAGGGTATATCCTCCACAGATAGTCTGGAGATCTCCTCAGCTAAGTATTCCAGGTTGTCACTTTTAAATTCTTCCTTCCATCTGACACCAGGACTCAATTTTGCCAAATTTTGTGCCACTTTAAAACAAGGATCACCTTTCTTCCAGTTTGCAACAACACATTCATCATTTCTGCTCAAGTCCTCATCAGAAGTATCTTTAGAGTCCATATTTCCATAAACAGTCTCTTTAAAGCAGTTTTGGCCTTTTCTATCAAGCTCCTCACAACTCTTCCAGAAACTCCCCATTATCCATTTAAAAAGCCGTTCCAACATGTTTGGTATTTGCAAACTCAGCAGCAAAAGCACCCCACTCTCGGTACCAAAATCTGTTTTAGTTTGCTAATGCTGGAGAATGCAAAACACCAGAGATGGATAGGCTTTTATAAAACGGGGGTTTATTTCACTACACAGTTACAGTCTTAAGGCCACAAAACGTCCAAGGTAACACATCAGTAATCGGGTACCTTCACTGGAGATGGCCAATGGCGTCCGGAAAACCTCTGTTAGCTGCGAAGGCACATGGCTGGCGTCTGCTCCAAAGTTCTGGTTTCAAAATGGCTTTCTCCCAGGACGTTCCTTTCTAGCAAGCTTGCTTCTCTTCAAAACATCACTCCCAGCTGCACTCTCTTTCCTCTTTGAGTCAGCTCATTTATATAGCTCCACCGATCAAGGCCCACCCCGAATGGGTGGGGCCAAGCCTCCATGGGAACATCTCATAAAAATTATCACCGACAGCTGGGTGGGGCACATTTCAAGCAAATCCAACCAGCACCAAAAACTTCTGCCCCACACAAGACTACAAATATAATGGCATTTGGGGGACACAATACACTCAAACCGGCACAGTCAGTAATGTTTCTATATGCTAGAAATGAACAAACTGAAGAGACACTCAAGAAAAAGATACCATTTTCAATAGCAACTAAAAAAATCAAGTACCTAGGAATAAACTTAACCAAAGATGTAAAAGACCTATACAAAGAAAACTACATAACTCTACTAAAAGAAATAGAAGGGGACCTTAAAAGATGGAAAAATATTCCATGTTCATGGATAGGAAGGCTAAATGTCATTAAGATGTCAATTCTACCCAAACTCATCTATAGATTCAATGCAATCCCAATCAAAATTCCAACAACCTACTTTGCAGACTTGGAAAAGCTAGTTATCAAATTTATTTGGAAAGGGAAGATGCCTCGAATTGCTAAAGACACTCTAAAAAAGAAAAACGAAGTGGGAGGACTTACACTCCCTGACTTTGAAGCTTATTATAAAGCCACAGTTGCCAAAACAGCATGGTACTGGCACAAAGATAGACATATAGATCAATGGAATCGAATTGAGAATTCAGAGATAGACCCTCAGATCTATGGCCGACTGATCTTTGATAAGGCCCCCAAAGTCACCGAACTGAGCCATAATGGTCTTTTCAACAAATGGGGCTGGGAGAGTTGGATATCCATATCCAAAAGAATGAAAGAGGACCCCTACCTCACCCCCTACACAAAAATTAACTCAAAATGGACCAAAGATCTCAATATAAAAGAAAGTACCATAAAACTCCTAGAAGATAATGTAGGAAAACATCTTCAAGGCCTTGTATTAGGAGGCCACTTCCTAGACTTTACACCCAAAGCACAAGCAACAAAAGAGAAAATAGATAAATGGGAACTCCTCAAGCTTAGAAGTTTCTGCACCTCAAAGGAATTTCTCAAAAAGGTAAAGAGGCAGCCAACTCAATGGGAAAAAATTTTTGGAAACCATGTATCTGACAAAAGACTGATATCTTGCATATACAAAGAAATCCTACAACTCAATGACAATAGTACAGACAGCCCAATTATAAAATGGGCAAAAGATATGAAAAGACAGTTCTCTGAAGAGGAAATACAAATGGCCAAGAAAAACATGAAAAAATGTTCAGCTTCACTAGCTATTAGAGAGATGCAAATTAAGACCACAATGAGATACCATCTAACACCGGTTAGAATGGCTGCCATTAAACAAACAGGAAACTACAAATGCTGGAGGGGATGTGGAGAAATTGGAACTCTTATTCATTGTTGGTGGGACTGTATAATGGTTCAGCCACTCTGGAAGTCAGTCTGGCAGTTCCTTAGAAAACTAGATATAGAGCTACCATTCGATCCAGCGATTGCACTTCTCGGTATATACCCGGAAGATCGGAAAGCAGTGACACGAACAGATATCTGCACGCCAATGTTCATAGCAGCATTATTCACAATTGCCAAGAGATGGAAACAACCCAAATGTCCTTCAACAGATGAGTGGATAAATAAAATGTGGTATATACACACGATGGAATACTACGCGGCAGTAAGAAGGAACGATCTGGTGAAACATATGACAACATGGATGAACCTTGAAGACATAATGCTGAGCGAAATAAGCCAGGCACAAAAAGAGAAATATTATATGCTACCACTAATGTGAACTTTGAAAAATGTAAAACAAATGGTTTATAATGTAGAATGTAGGGGAACTAGCAGTAGAGAGCAATTAAGGAAGGGGGAACAATAATCCAAGAAGAACAGATAAGCTATTTAACGTTCTGGGGATGCCCAGAAATGACTATGGTCTGTTAATTTCTGATGGATGTAGTAGGAACAAGTTCACTGAAATGTTGCTATATTATGTAACTTTCTTGGGGTAAAGTAGGAACATGTTGGAAGTTAAGCAGTTATCTTAGGTTAGTTGTCTTTTTCTTACTCCCTTGCTATGGTCTCTTTGAAATGTTCTTTTATTGTATGTTTGTTTTCTTTTTAACTTTTTTTTTCATACAGTTGATTTGAAAAAAGAAGGGAAAGTTAAAAAAAAAAAAAAAGAAAAGAAAAAAGACAAACAAGGAAAAAAAAAAAAAAAAGATGTAGTGCCCCCTTGAGGAGCCTGTGGAGAATGCAGGGGTATTCGCCTACCCCACCTCCATGGTTGCTAACATGACCACAGACATAGGGGACTGGTGGTTTGATGGGTTGAGCCCTCTACCATAAGTTTTACCCTTGGGAAGACGGTTTGCTGCAAAGGAGAGGCTAGGCCTCCCTGTATTTGTGCCTAAGAGTCTCCTCCTGAATGCCTCTTTGTTGCTCAGATGTGGCCCTCTCTCTCTGGCTAAGCCAACTTGAAAGGTGAAATCACTGCCCTCCCCCCTACGTGGGATCAGACATCCAGGGAAGTGAATCTCCCTGGCAACGTGGAATATGACTCCCGGGGAGGAATGTAGACCCGGCATCATGGGATGGAGAACATCTTCTTGACCAAAAGGGGGATGTGAAAGGAAATGAAATAAGCTTCAGTGGCAGAGAGATTCCAAAACGAGCCGAGAGATCACTCTGGTGGGCACTCTTACGCACACTTTAGACAACCTTTTTTAGGTTCTAAAGAATTGGGGTAGCTGGTGGTGGATACCTGAAACTATTAAACTACAACCCAGAACCCATGAATCTCGAAGACAGTTGTATAAAAATGTAGCTTATGAGGGGTGACAGTGGGATTGGGAATGCCATAAGGACCAAACTCCACTTTGTCTAGTTTATGGATGGATGTGTAGAAAAGTAGGGGAAGCAAACAAACAGACAAAGGTACCTAGTGTTCTTTTTTACTTCAATTGCTCTTTTTCACTCTAATTATTATTCTTGTTATTTTTGTGTGTGTGCTAATGAAGGTGTCAGGGATTGATTTAGGTGATGAATGTACAACTATGTAATGGTACTGTAAACAATCGAAAGTACAATTTGTTTTGTATGACTGCGTGGTATGTGAATATATCTCAATAAAATGATGATTAAAAAAAATAATAATAAAAAAATAAATGGTCACCTCATTGGGAGTTTCTAGGAGCAGCCACCTTTCCAAGACATGGCAGAGACTATTTTTTTTAAGATAAAAACTGACAAATACCAAGGACAGGAATTTGTAAGACAGTAGAGCAGTCTCAACCAAGTTACAATTTTTGAAACATTTAGTGATTAGCTGGTCCCTGTCTAGTAGAAATAGTCTATTAAAAATAAACAAATAACCTATGCTAACCAATGTATATCTGCTCCCCACTTATAAGAACCCCCCATGTAAATTGGAAACTTAACACCAGCCAATCAAAACATTTCCTCACTTGCTTCGTGTTTGCCCTACATAAGCTCTTCCCCTTGTACCCTGTTGGCAGAGCTCCCTTCTACTTTCTGGATGAGATGCTGCTTGAGTCATGAATTGCTCAATAAAGCTGTGATATCCTAATTTCAGTGGTGTTAAAAAGTTCCACTTTAATCACAAGTCATGAGTGACAGATATCAGATATGATCGATGACTGAAAAAGTAAATACAGAGACCCACAAGCCCAACAGAGGCCATGGAAGTCTCCCAACCCACTCAACCTAGCCAGGAACTCTCAACAGTTTTCAATGCACATGTGAGTTTCCACGCCTAAAGAAACTCAATATCGGGTTTTCATTGGGTTATAATTAGGGAACCCACATCTGTTTCTCAAGACAACAAGGATAATGACCTCTTCCCAGGAAGAGGCCTGGGAGACCTAGAGGAAACATATTAGGGTTTTTTTTTCTCAGATACATTTTCTGCATGGTGGCAGAGTCTCCCTTTTCATCCCAAGAAATTTAGTTTAAAAAAAGCAGGACACTCAGATCCTACTCCTGGTTCAACTTCTAATTGTCCCCAAGCAGGACAGATTCAGATGCAGACTTGCTCTACCCTACACAGAGAGATTCTTTAGGGATAAAATACATATAAAAATGATTTTTAAAATGAGGACCCATGTGTGTGTTTTTAATTCCTTCATACAACAAAAGGGTTCATCCAACAACAACAGAATAGACATTCTTCTTGAGTGTGCATGGCTCATTCTCCAGGACAGACAGTATCTTAGGTCACAAAACAAGTCTCAGTAAATTAAAAAGTATAGAATTCATATGATGTATATTCTCTAATAACAATGGAATGAAGCCAGAAACCAATAACAGAGGGAGAAATGGAAAATTCATGAATATGTGGACATTAAAGAACCCTTAAACAACCATTGGTTAAAGAGGAAATCACTAGGGAAATTAGGAAATATCTTGAGATGAATTAAAATGAAAATACAAAATACCAAAACTTATGGGATGCAGCAAATGCTACGCTGAGAGGAAAATTTATAGTTATAAAATGCTTACACTAGAAAAAAAGAAAGATTTCAAATCAGAGACCTAACCTAAAAACTGGAAGAACTAGAAAGGGAAGAGCAAACTAAACCCAAAGCAAGCAGGAGGGAAATAATAAAGATTAAAGCATAATTAAATGAAATAGAGAATAAAAAAACAATAGAATCAACAAAACGAAAAGTTGGTTCTTTGAAAATATCAATAAAATTGACAAGTGTTTATCTAAACTGACAAAGAAAAAAATGAGAGAGGACACATATGACTTATATCAGAAATGAAAAGGGAGAAATTACTACTGACTGCACTAAAATAAAAAGGACTATAAGAGGATACTGTGAATAACTATATTCTGAAAAATTAAATAACCTAGATGAAATGGACGAATTCCTAGAAACACACAAACTACCTATACTGACTCAAGAAGAAACAGAAGATCTCAACAAACCAATAATTAGTAGAGTTGACTAATCAAAAAACTCCCAACAAAGAAAAGCCCAGGACCAGATGCCTTCACAGGGGAAATTTTACCAAACATTCCAAGAAGACTCAACACCAATCCTGCTCAAACTCTTCCAAAAAATTGAAGAGGAGGAAACATTCCCTAACTCATTCTATGAGGCCAGTATCAACCTCATACCAAAGCCAGATAAAGATATCACAAGAAAAGAGAATTACAGACCAGTATCTCTGATGAATACGGATGCAAAAATCGTCAACAAAATACTAGCAAACCAAACCCAACAGCACATTAAAAGAATTACATAACATGATCACGTGGGATTTGTCCCATGTGTGCAATGGTGATTCAATATAAGAAAATCAATTAACATAATATATCACATTAACAGAATAAAGGGAAAAAACACATGACCATCTCAATTGATGCAGAAAAGGCATCTGACAAAATGCAGCACCCTTTCTTGATAAAAACACTTAAAGAAACAAGAAGAGAAGGAAACACCCTCAACATGATAAAGGGCATATATGAAAAACCCACAGCTAATGTCATACTCTACAGTGAAAGACTGAAAGCCTTCCCTCTAAGATCAGGAATAAGACAAGAATGTCCACTGTTACCACTGTTACTTAATATTGTACTGGAGGTTCTAGCCAGAACAATAAGTCAAGAAAAAGAAAAGGCATCCAAATTGGAAAGGAAAAATAAAACTTTCCCTATTTACAGATGACATGATCCTATGTACAAAAAAATCCTGAAAAATCCAAAACAAAGCCACTTGAGCTAATAAATTAATTCAGCAATGTGGCGGGGTACAAGATCAAAATCCCCAAACTAGTAGTGTTTCTATACACTAGCAATGACCACTCAGAAGAAGAAATCAAGAAAAATCCATTTACAACAGCCACTAAAATAATCAAATATTTAGGAATAAATCTAACTAAGGATGTAAGGACTTGTACACTGAAAACTACAAAACACTGCTAAAAGAAATCAAGTAATCATAAGTAAATGGAAGGACAATATGTATTTATAGATTGGAACATTACATATTGTTAAGATGTTGATTCTTCCTAAAGTGATTAACAGATTCAACACAATCCCAATCAAAATTCCAACAACTTTCTTTGCAAAAATGGAAAAGTCAATCATTAAATTTATATCGAAGGGAAAGGGACCCTGAACAGCCAATGCCGTCTTGAAAAAGATGCAAGTTGGAGGACTCACATTGCCTGATCTTAAAAACAAGCTACAGTAATTAAAACAGCATGGTATTGGCACAAGAACAGATACATATACAAATGGTATCAAATTGAGAACTCAGAAATCAATCCACACATTTATGGTCAACTGATTTTTGACAAGGCAGCAAGGACCCCTCAATTGCAAAAGAACAGTCTCTTCAACAAATGGTGCTGGGAAAACTGCCCATTTGCAAAAGAATGAAGGTGGACCCCTATTGCATGCCATATCAAAAATCAACTCAAAATGGATCAAAGACCTGGACATAAGAGCCCAAACTATCAAACTCCTAGAAGAAAATGTAGGAAAGCATCTTTAGGACCTTACGTTAGGCAATGGTTTCTTAGACTTTATACCCAAAGTGCAAGCAAAAAAAGAAAAATTAGATAAATGGGACCTCATAAAAATAAAAAACTTTTGTGCCTCAAAGGACTTTATCATGAAAGTAAAATGACTACCTACACAATGAGAGAAAATATTTGGAAACCACATATCTGATAAGAGTTTAATATCCAGAATATATAAAGAAATCCTCCAACTCAACAAAAACAAGACAATCAATTCTAAAAATGGGTAAAAGACTTGAAATGACATTTCTACAAAGAATATAAACAAATGACCAAAAAGCACACGGAAAGATGTTTATCATTGTTAGCCATTAGGAAAATGCAAATCAAAAGCACAATGAGATACCATTTTACACCTAACAGAATGGCAACTATTAAAAAACAAAATTACAAGTGTTGCAGGGCATGTGGAGAAACAGAAACACTCATTTATTGCTGTTGGAAATGTAAAATGGTGCAGCTGCTATGGAAAGCAATATGGTGGTTCCTTAGAAAGTTAAGTATAGAACTACCTTATGACCCAGCAATCCTATTTCTAAGTATCTACCCAAAAGAATTAAAAGCAGGGACTCAATATTTGCAAATTGATATTCACAGTGGCATTATTCACAACTGCCCAAACATGGAAGCAACCCACATATCCATTAACTGAAGCATGGATAAGCAAAGTGTGGTATATACATGCAAAGGAATTTTATTCAACATTAAAGAGGAAAGAAGTTCTGGTCACACAACAACATAGATGAACCTTGAAGACATCATGTTGAATGAAATAAGCCAGACACAAAAGGATAAATATTGTATAATGTCACTCATATGAAATAATTAGAATAAGCAAATTCATAGTCAGGAACTAGAAAACAGGTTACAAGGGGAAGGTGTTGGGTTAGGGAACAGAATTAAGTCTTAAAATGTACTGAGTTTCTATTTGGGATGATGGAAAAGAAAAGTTTTGATAATGGGTGGTGGTGATGGTAGCACCACATTCGTGAACGTAGTTAACAGCACGAATTATATATTTGAATGTGGTTAAAAGGAAAATTTTAGATTGTATATATGTTACTATAAAAAAACTTTTTAAAAAATCCATGAAACTGCAGAATACAGTGAACCCTAAGTTAAACCAAGGATAACATTTAACAGTACAATTATAAAAATGTGGTTGCATCAATTGTAAAAATGTTCCACACCAATGCAAAGCCTTTATTTTATCCACGATTGTTCTGTAAACCCACAACTTCTCTAATAAGAAAAAATTCAAAACATGAGAACCTGGGTGGTTTTTAAAAATTCCTTCATATAACAACAGGGTTCATCTTTACAATTCTGGATCCTGATTTATACAGGCTAAGACAATTATTCCACTAAGACTAATAACAATAGCAACATTTAATTAACAATTATTATGTGCTAGGCACTTTTGTTAGCACTTATGAATATTGACTCATTGACTCATTTAATCCATATTACACTCTTATGGTAGAGTCCTATTTTTATCCCCATTTTATAGATAAGGAAACCAAGGAATAGAAAGCTAGTAAAGAGGTGGAGGCAGTATATGAAACAGACAACCTGACTGCAGAGCCAGACTGTGAGAAACCCAGGCAGGGGCTGAGATTTTTGTGTCTGATTTCCCAACTCCAAAAACAGTACTGAGTCATAATAAGTGATTCAGTCAGCAGCTATCTATTGAGCAATCGATGATGACAGAATTGTGAGGCATATTTACCATTTAGCAGTTTTCAAGAGGAAAGATCTTGCTGTCTGCTTTTACTAATCTTTTAAAAAATGATTGTAAGGAATTCTCCTAAACTGCCCAGGTTTGGAATTGGGAGTCACTGACAAAGAATCTAACCAGCTCTGCAACTTGGTTATCTTGTATACCCAGAAGGGGAGAGGAAAAGGAGAGGATAAGAGATTTAAAAAAAAAAAAAAAGGGAGGGGGGCATCCCCAGAATGAGGCTCAGCAGCAACAAGAAATTCTTCACAGACCACCAACTAATTCTGGAAATGGGTCTAAAACTGGTGTGTTGGAGAGGGAAGTTGGGGGAGGGAGGTGCAAAAGTCACCAAAGGAAATCAAGGGGCAATCTTAAAAAAAGAATCAGGGCGGTTTGGTATGCCAAGCCCGAGCCCTCTCTCAGGGCTTGCCCTTATGAAATTCCTTACTGCAAAGGAGAGGCTAAACCTGCTTATAATTGTGCCTAAGAGTCTCCCCCTGAGTGCCTCTTTGTTGCTCAGATGTGGCCCTCTCTCTAGCTAAGTCACCTTGGGGGGTGAACTCACTGCCCTCCCCCCGATGCAGGACGTGACTCCCAGGGGTGTAAATCTCCCTGGCAACACAGGATATGACTCCCAAGGATGAATCTGGACCTGGCATCGTGGGATTAAGAACATCTTGTTGACCAAAAGGGGGGTGTGAAATGAAACAAAATAAAGTTTCAGTGGCTGAGAGATTTCAAATGGAGTTGAGAGGTCACTCTCATGGGCATTCTTACGCACTATATAGATAAACCTTTTTAGGTTTTAATATATTGGAATAGTCAGAAGTAAACACCTGAAACTATCAAACTGCAACCCAATAGCCCTGACTCTTGAAGACGATTGTATGACAATGTAGCTTACAAGAGGTGACAGTGTGATTGTGAAAACCTTGTGGATCACACTCCCTTTATCCAGTGTATGGGTGGGTGAGTGGAAAAATGGGGACAAAAACTAAATGAAAAATAGGGTGGGATGGGGGGGTGATTTGGGTGTTCTTTTTTACTTTTATTTTTTATTATTATTTCTGTTCTTTCTGTGTAAGAAAAATGTTCAAAAATAGATTGGGGTGATGAATGCACAACTATATGATGGTACCGTGAACAGTTGGTTGTACACCATGGATGATCGTATGGTGTGTGAATATATCTCAATAAAACTGAATTTTTAAAAAAAAGAGTCAGGGAAGGAGAATAGCTCTTCATGGCTTAATAATCAAATTCTGCCAACTCCGGAGGAAGCAGCTGCATTTCTAAACATATCAAGCTAAGACTCAGCCCAGTCCTCAAAGCCATTTTCTGTTGAGGTATATCACACATGCGTGCCAACCAAGAGCAGCATTTCAGCTAGCATGAAACAAAATCCAGGCTCCCAGCACAGCATAAAGAGCCACGTTCGTGAAGGGACAAGGACCAGTCACAGTGGGGTTATTCCATATTTTTGGCATGGCAAGGAGGCAGTCAGGACTCACCTGTAGGTATATGGCCCCACTTCTGTTACCTGAGGGATCTCTCCCTCGAGGATCTCCTCTGGATTGGTGACATTGAAGAAATAGAACTGGGTGTATACAGGCAGAGGGGGCTTCTCCCAAGAGTCAAAGGTCTCAGTACCATTTTTTAATACAATATTCTAGGAGAATAAAACAAAAGAAGATTTACTAAAATATACATTGAACAAAGGAGGCAGATCTTCTAGCTCTTTTATTTTAACTATTTCACAGGCATTCAACTACAATCCTTTGGGAGCAGGGCCATGTCTTACATAAATATTGAAGCCCCCAGCCCCTGCCCCTCCTTAGCTCTATGAAGACATAGAAAGTCACCAAAAAATATTTGTTGTAAAGGAAGGATGCAAGAGGCACAGCTCATGGGTGGAAACATGGTATTACCAAAACCAAGGCCATAGATTGAGTACCCACAAGTCAATGGCTTTGTGATTTTTGAAGATTCCAATGGTGGTGGTGTACAGCTGCTGTAGAAGTTGGCCATTGTGAGAAGCACCATGCAGTCTCAGCTTGCTTGGTAAGAGTGGCCTTGCTTGGGAGACAGGCCACTTTTAGAACCACACCCATCCCTACCACTTCTACCACCAGGGGCTTTAAATGCATTTTCTCATTCAATCCCCAACAAAACCACAAATCAGAGATGCCTATCCTGTCCAGAGCCTCTCTGACGTAAAATGTCTACAGTAGATTGCATTCTTTGTCCACAATCCTTCCTTCACTCCCTTCTCCCCCTCCTTGCCATGGCTCCCTTATGGGAGGAGTACTCGTTCCAATTCCACTAACGTTGGACTTGGGCAAATTAAAAACTTTTGTACATCAGAAATACAGAGAGTCGGGCAAGATGGTGGCATAGAGAGGAGTGGAAGCTAAGTAGTTCCCCTGGAACAACTACAAAAAACCAGAAACAACTAGTAAATAATCCAGAATAACTGCGGGGGGACAAACGAGACCATCCATTCATCATACACCAACCTGAATTGGGAGGAATGCCCGAGAACACAGCATAAAATCTGTAAGTAAAACCTGTGGAACCAGGTCGGGAGACCCCCTCCCCCATAGCCCGAGCTGCGGAGCCGCGTGGTGCCAGAGAGAAGCTCTCTCCCAGCAAGCGAATATAGCTCAGCTGAGCTCCAACTGGGGTTTTAAGTAGCGAGTGTGAACTGCTCACTACAGGTACACAGCCCCAAAAAAACAGACAGAGGCTTTGGGTGACGACTGACCTGGGAGAGCCTGAGGGTTGCCTTGGACTGGGTCTGAAGGGGACTATCTGTTTCTTTTTTGGCTCAGTGGAGAAAGCCCCAGTCATTTTCAGTTTCCAAGGCTGTGACTCTGGGAAGGGTGGAGACACCACAAGCAGAGAGCGAGACCACTGAAATGCTAATGACCTCCACCTGAGGGGTCTGTCTTCTCTAGGAGGAAAGGGGTGGGGCTCTTTCCATTCAGAACCAGTCCCCAGAGCCTGGGGGAACACGGCCATACCTCCTCACACCAGTCAAGAATTATAGGCTAACAGGCGTCACCTGCTGGGCAGAAAAGCACAGTGACCCAAGGCATCAAAGGGTGGAGCAATTTTCTAAGACACACCGGCAGGGAAACCAGATACTAAATATTTCTTCCCTCTGGGACCTGAGCCTGTTCTGGTCTGAGAAAACCCGATTTGGATAACCAAGGAAACCATGCCTAGACAACAGAAAATTACAACCTACACTAAGAAAAACAAAGTTATGGCCCAGTCAAAGGAACAAACGTACACTTCCACTGAGATACAGGAATTTAAACAACTAATGCTAAATCAATTCAAAAAGTTTAGAGAAGATATTGCAAAAGAGATAGAGGCTGTAAAGGAAGCACTGGACATGTATACGGCAGAAATCAAAAGTTCAAAAAACCTACTAGTAGAATCTATGGAAATGAAAGGCACAACACAAGAGATGAAAGACACAATGGAAACATACAACAGCAGATCTCAAGAGGCAGAAGAAAACACTCAGGAATTGGAGAACAAAACACCTGAAAGCCTACACACAAAGGAGCAGATGGAGAAAAGAATGAAAAAATATGAGCAACGTCTCCGGGAACTCAAGGATGAAACAAAGTATAATAATGTAACGTATCATTGGTGTCCCAGAAGGAGAAGAGAAGAGAAAGGAGGGCAGAAGCAATAATAGAGGAAATAATTAATGAAAATTTCCCATCTCTTATGAAGACATAAAATTACAGATCCAAGAAGCGCAGCGTACTCCAAACAGAAGAGATATGAAGAGGCCTACGCCAAGACACTTATAATCAGATTATCAAATGTCAAAGACAAAGAGAGAATCCTGAAAGCAGCAAGAGAAAAGCAATCCATTACATACAAAGGAAGCTTAATAAGACTCTGTGCGGATCTCTCAGCAGAAACCATGGAGGCAAGAAGGAAGTGGGTGTGATATATTTAAGATACTGAAAGAGAAAAACCACCAACCAAGAATCCTGTATCCAGCAAAGCTGTCCTTCAAATATGAGGGACAGCTCAAATATTTTCTGACAAACAGACAATGAGAGACTTTGTGAACAAGACACCTGCCCTACAGGAAATACTAAAGGGAGCACTACAGGGTGATAGAAGACAGGAGTGTGTGGTTTGGAACACCAATTTTGGGAGATGGTAGCACAACAATGTAAGTACACTGAACAAAGGTAACTATGAATACGGTTGAGAGAGAAAGATGGGGAGCATGTGAGACACCACAAGAAAGGAGGAAAGATAAAGACTGGGACTGTGTAACTTGGTGAAATCTAGAGTATTCAACAATTGTGATAAAATGTACAAATATGTTGTTTTACAAGGGAGAACAAGCAAATGTCAACCTTGCAAGGTGTTTAAAAATGGGGAGGCATTGGGGGAGGGATGCAATCAGCATAAACTAGAGACTGTAACTATAGAATCATTGTATTATGCTTCCTTTAATGTAACAAAGGTGATTATACCAAGGTGAATGCAGATAAGAGGAGGGGATAGGGGAGGCATGTTAGACACTAAACATTGGTGGTATTGTCTGATTCTTTATTCTACTTTGTTTTAAGGTTATTTTTCCTTTTGCTGCTTCCTAGCTGTCATTTTTTTTGTTTCCTCTTTCTTTTGCCTCTCTACCTTCTTTGACTCTCCCTCCTGCCTTGTGGAAGAAATGTAGATGCTCTTGCTTAGTATGAGCAGAATGTTCAATTAGGATGAACTTAAATGTTTGGAAATGAACAGGGGTGTTGGTAGCAAGATGTGAGAATAACTAACAGCGCCGAATGGTGTGTGAATGAGGTGGAAAGGGGAAGCTCAGAGTCATATATGTCACCAGAAGGAAAGTTGGAGGTCAAAAGATGGAAATGTATAAAACTGAATCCTATGGTGGGTAAATGTCCATGATCAACTGTACAAATACTAGAAATCACTTCATGAACCAGAACAAATGTATGACAATACAATTAGAAGTTAATAATAGAGGGGCATATAGGGAAGAACTATATACCTATTACAAACTATATACTACAGTTAGTAGTATTTCAACATTTTTTTCATAAACAGTAACAAATGTACTATATCAATACTAGGAGTCAACAATTGAGGGGGGTTTGGTTAGGGATAGGGGAGGTTTAGAGTTTCCTTTTCTTTTTTCTTTTTTCATCTTTCACTTTATTCTTGTCTGGAGTAATGAAAAGTTTCTAAAAATTGAACAAAAATTAAGTGTGATGATGCACAGCTGTATGAGGGTTACCCAGGGGCAAGTGATTGTACACTTTGGATCTTTGGATAATTGTATGGTATCTGAACAATCTCAATAAAAATGGAAAAAAAAAATACAAATACAAAAGAAATTCTTTGCTAGGGTCATCATAGTGAGGAAATATCAATGAATCTTTTCATTATAATATTTTACACCTTTACACTTGGGATGTAAAAGAGCAAAGGAATCCCTGCCTGAAATCCATTACAGTATCATTAGCCTTTGGCTGCTGGAAGTTCCGCACATTGGTTGGACACATCTAGCACTAGGATTAAGGCCTAATTTCACCTTAGTGCAAGAAAAGTTGCTTGCAGATTTCAGTGCCCGTCCAGAACTTGACTGCAATCCTGGAAAAAGGAGTCAGCATTTGCTGAATTTTTCTGAAATTTGTTTGAAAGGCTTGTGCTCACGTAGTGAGGATTCCCGTCCGTGTCCGTGGTTGCCAGAACTGCTTGATGGAGAAGGTTGGCTTCCTTTTCCAAATCTTATTTTCCCTGAGAAGTTTTGGGTCCAACTCTCTGAGCTCATCTTGTTGCATCAAAGGAGCATTTGTACAGAGATATCAGACACTTTAGACCAATCAGAAGCATTTTTTTTTTTCTGTGCAGCTAAAGGTAAAGTTAAGTACTTGTGACAAGATAGTTATGATGATGGAACTGAAATCCAAGGGAATCTGACTGCACAAGTTTGAATCCTCCTTAACTACCATTTCCTTGTCCACGAAAGTGTTGGCTATTTGCTTCTGCCTCCTGAAAGTTTCCTGCCTGTCCTCACCTATTTTTCCTATCACAGATGTGCATTTTGTGTATATTGATGCTTACATTTAGCTTTTTCTTGGTTCCAGACAAAACTCCTGTTTTGGGATACAGGTTTTTGCCATGTAAAGAGTAAAGTTAATTAAAACAAAGAAACAAACAAACAACAAACAAACAAACAAACAAAACTTTTGTACATCAAAGGACAAAATCAAGAAAGTGAAAAGACAACTGCAAAATGAGAGAAGGTATTTGGAAATCATATGTGGTGACTTGGAGTTATGTACCCCATATGTTCTTAATCTTAACTCATTCCCGTGGTTACAAACCTACTGTAAATAGGACATTTTGATGAAGTTACTTCAGTTAAAGTGTGGCTCAACTGAATCAGGATAGATTTTAGTCCTGTTACTGGAGGCCTTGTAGAGAAGGCCATAGAGAGAGAGAGACCATGGGAGCAGCCAGAAACCAGAAGTCAATGGAACCTGAAAAGAAAGGAGAGGACACTGCTATGCGCATTGTTATGTGACAAGCCAAGGAACCCCACAGATAGCCAGTGAGTCAGAAGATATCTACCCCAGGAGGAAGCAAGCCTTCTAGCCACTGAAGCTGTTAAGCCAATCCATTGTTTGGTATTGTTTCTAGCAGCCAGGAAACCAAAATACCATATATCTGATAAGAGTTTAATCTCTGGAATATATAAAGGACTCCTACAATCAGCAACCAAAAGGACAACCCAATTTAAAAATGGGCAAAAGACTTAAATAGATTTTCTTCAAAGAAGATATACAAATGGGCCAATAAGTACATGAAAAAAAATGCTCAACATCATTCCCACAAGGGAAATGTAAATCAAAATCACAATGAGATACTATTTCACACCCACTAGAATGGATACTATTTTTTAAATGGAAAATAAGCTCTGGTGTAAACGTGAATAAATAGAACCTTAGTACACTGTTGGTAGGAATATAAAATGGTATAGCCCTCTGTGGAAGACAGTTTGGCAAGTCCTCAAAGATAAACCTATAACTACCATATGACTCTTCAATCCCACTTCTAGGTATATACCCAAAAGAATTGAAAGCAGGGACTCATATAGATATTTGCAAAACTGATGTTTAGAGGCAGCATTATTCACAATTGCCAAAAGATGGAAGCAACCCAAGTGTCTATCAACATATGAATGAATGAGCAAAGTTGTGGCATACACATAAATAGTATTCAGCTGTAAAAAGGAAGTGACGTTCTGATATATACGACAACATGGATGAACTCTGAAGATATCACGTGAGTGAAATAAGCCAGACAGAAAATGACAAATATTGTAAGATCTCACTGATATGAAATAATTAGAATAAGCAATACACAGAGTCAGAAACTATAATCTAGGTTACCAGGGGCTGGGGTGGGAGTAGAGAATGTAGAGTTAATGCTTAAATTGTACAGAATTTCTATTTGGGGTGATTGAGAAGTTTTAGTAATGGATGTTGGTAATGGTACACCACATTGTGAATGTAATTAACAGACTGAATTATATATTTAAATGTGATTAAAAGGGAAATTTTAGGGTGTTGTATATATATATATAGTGGTGTGTTTACTAGAATAAACAATAAAAAAAATCTATATGACTATACAACACAGTGAACCTTAATGTAAATCATGAACTGCAGTTAATAGAACAATTATAATAATGTTCTTTCATCAATTGTAAGAAATATACCACACTAATACAAGGTGTTAATAATAGGGATATATATGGGAACTCCATTTTATAAATGATTTTTCTGTAAACCTAAAACTTCTCTAACAAAAAAAAAAGTAAAAGAAAAAAGACCACAATCCCCTTCCCCCAAAATGATTTAAGTACATGAAAAAGATAAAAATGCAAAGTAAGAATAAACAAGCCAAAATATGAACAGTGATTAGCTGGAGGAGTAGAGGAGTCTGGATAATTTTAATTTTTCATTGGTGAGATTTTGTATTTTCCAAAATTTTTATAATGAATAGAAAAAAAATTAAACATTGGGAACATTTTAAAAAAGGAAATCAAGGGAGGAAAATGGAGTCTACTGGCACAGACAACATGAAGCTACTACTGAAAGAATAAGAACTAGATAGCAAGTGATGCAGATCTCTGAAATCGGCTGTCACTCCCCTGGCAGTGTGCCTTTGAGTGACAATGCACAAAGGGACCAGCTTCAGAATATGTTAGAAACCACATGCTAAAAATGTATGGTGATACAGCATACAACAGGATGTCAACTGTTATTAGCCCAGGCCTCCAATTTAATAAAAGCAATGTAAAGCAAGAGAACGTAATGATATAATTCTATTAAATAGAAAACATCAAGAACCTCTGCAAGAAACAAAAAGTGGCTCTGGAATAAATGCATGTAGCGTCAAAGCAAAGCTAGTCCTTTGGAGGACTGGAAGTAAATTCACACCCCACCAGTTGACTGTTTTATAGATCGGAGGATTACTTGTGGTTTGGTATCAATTCAGAAATATCCTATTATCAGATGTCTAACCAAACAATACCTTATTGAAATATTCTTGGTCACTACTATCAGTACTGAGTGGCTGAACTGAGGTCAGATGAATGAGATGGAAAATTTTAAAGATAAATCCTGAAGCCTTTTCTTCCAACCTTCAAGGTCCAGATCAAACTTTCCTGGGTGAAGTCTGCCCCTGTGTTCTGCTCCTGCCCCTGTGTTCTGAGCCACTTAATCAGCCATTTCAAGCCGTAGCATGAATGCACTTCATCATACATTTATTTAAGAGCTTTGTTGTCTTCTATCTTATCTCCTAAACAGGACTCTATGCTATGTGGAGGGGAGCAAGGCCAAGGATGAAGTCTTGTTCAGACAGTAAGATAACACCAGACAGGGATGGCCCTCAGATTTGGTAAGGCTTACTTAGGCTGTACAGCTACTTAGTATCAGAGCTGATGTGCAATACAGTGTAGCTTTTCTCCACTCTACCATCCTACCTCTGCATGCAACATTTTTTATAAAGTGTGCATAAATATAACTACCCATTTTTGTTCTACACGGAGTCTCTTTACTACAAGTATGGATGTAGCACCTAAAAAACAGCTCAGAAACAAGAATTTAGCCTACCTAAAATGAATACATTAATTATGAGCAACTAACATGTAAATAATAATGATTTTATTTGTCTTCTTGAAAAGTCAGAGGACTTCTAGAGGATTTTAAAGGCCCATGAATGTTTAAAAGTTGTAAATTTCATTAAAATAAGGGCCTCTTTTTCTTATCTATAAATTTCCAGGAAAAGGTCAAGAAAATAATTTCCCCCTCCTCCATGAATTCTTTGAATACACCTTCAACTGGATTAATAATCACTTCTTTTGAACTCCAGAACACATTACATAGGAAGCTCTTAGGGAAACGAAGTGGTCAGAAAATATTCTCGAAAATTGAACTTAACAGGCATCAACAAAAAGCAGAAGAAATTAGCAATCTAAAGGTCTGTGAGTGATCATTTGTAAGCAGGTTGAAAAATTTCCCAAGCCCTGATAAACCAATGAGAGCCTCACAAATACAAGACAGGCAGTCAGGGTATCTCTTCAGGAAAACAACTAAAGTGAAAATGAAAGTGCAGCTACTGAATATGACAACAACATATTAGGTTAACAGACAGCTTCTCAAAACAGAAGTGCTGATCTAAAAAGAGGAGGGTTTTCCCCCACTATAATACCCCGACAAGTGCCTAGGACAATGGAGTTCATGGAGAAATATTTGTTGAATCAACTAAATATAATACTAGAACGCTTTATAAGCAAAGCTGGGAGAAAAGAGCTTGGCAGGGAGTGATCAAATAGCAGACCTTGGAAGAAATTAAAAGCCACGATGCCAGGCCTTATAACAGCAGCTCTACTGCCACACTCCAAGGAGGGTCTTTAAAGTGCACCCAGAGGAGGAAAAACAGATTGTTCATTGGTCATTTGGTCACATTCAGACATGGTGAAAGCAATAGCTTCATCAGAAACACAGAAACACATAGACCAGCACCTAGCAGTTTGGGCATCTTATCAGTAATTCAGTACCCTAAAGAGCTAAATACAGCCAGTTCCTTTGGTGGGTGAAAAGAAAAATTGTTGTCCCTCCATGACCCCTTTTCCTAACAACTACTTAAGCCATGCTAAATCCATAGTTTTCTTGCAAAGTACAGAACTATGCATGCAAATCATAAAAACACTGTATATATACCTGACACTGTGGAAGATACTCAGCAACACAGACATAATTTCTGCATTCCAGAAGTTTACTCTCTATTTAGGGGAATACTGATACACACATGCAAGATGATCAACAATACAAACAGTCCGTAGATGGCAAATGAGTATAGCAGACAACGGATTTCTACAGTGCCAGAAAAATGGATTCTGTGAATTGAAGATGGGAGAAAGTGGTACCTAGAGTGAATCAGGAAGAACAAGTAAAAATTTGACAAGCAGAGGAGGCCATGGGGGGTGGATGCCTCATGGCCAGAGTCGATCAGCCGTCCTGTTTGGCTGGCCTGAGTGATCCCTTCCTCCTTCCAACTCTCCTGGAGCTCAGTGGTTAATCAAAGAGAGATGATTGGTGTAGAGAATGAGGCAATGAAACACACTGAGGCAGGACCTTATATTAGGTGTGTGTTTGCCTATGGGTTTTATAGGGACCAGGGAGATTTGTTTGGAAAGCTAGGTTGAGATCATCAAAATCTAGGTATTATCATCACAGGAAGTCAAGAAAGGATTCTGAGCTGCAGAATGGTATAGTAATAATAATATCTATTAAATATTACCAAGACCCAGGCACCATATCACTTCTTTATCTTATCTGATCTTCTTAATATTCTACCAGGAGAAACTTCCCCATTTTACTCTAGAAGAGCAAGTTCAAGGAGAATAGGAAAATGCCTAAGGTTACTTTCAATGGCAGGGGGTGGAGCCAGCCTGGGACTCCAAACTCACCCCAAGCCTGTGCTGCTAACACTGAAAGAAATGTTTTAGAAAGTTATGCTGGCACAAATGTGAAGGGGGGCTTGGCAAGGAGAGAGACTGGAGTTAGGAGACTACCAGGCTAGTCTGGATAGGTGCTGAGAGTGGACAGGCAAAGATGAATGTGAAAGAGATTTTCCCACTGGCATGTCCCCATAAAAAATACATTGATCACTCACTCTCGGTATGTCTATTTCCTCATCTGTCAAATGAAGAAAATACACTGCACAGGATTACTATAAGGATTAAATGAGATTTTAGCAGACAGTTTATCTCAAGGTACACTTAAAGTTTCAATAAATGGTAACTATAATCTACCATGTTCAGGTTAGGGAGGAGAGAGTTCCTGAGTTTTGTCTGAAGGAAAAAAGGAATTATGTCATTTTCATGAGTCTGCTCAAATATAGGCAACCCAAAAAATGTTTAACAATAAAAGTCTTTAGTCATGATTCTCTCTGCCAGCCTTTTATATAATCCAATTTGGGTTAAACAACAAGGAATTAACATAAAATTGGAAACAATAGAAATGTGCAATAGGAAAGGAATAACTTAGGAAAAAATGGTGATTTGTATGTTGGGATAGAAAGAAACCATTAAATTATAAACATAAAGGCTACATAGAAATGTAACTGAGAAGTTAGGATTTAGGGGATGATTATGATGACTGAATCATTATATGAATATTCCTTTTTACTTTCTGGCATATTAGAATAGATAGGGAAATACCTGAAATCTCTGAACTGTAATCCAGATGCCTTGATCTCTGATAATGATTGTATAACAATATAGCCTTTTTTGTGATTGTAAAATCTCGTGACTAACCCTCACTTATACACCCTTAACCTGTTTTTCAACTTTAGAGTCTTATGCTCACTAAAGACAGCGCCTAATGTTTATTACTGAAGGGCCCTGAGTCATCCCAGAACTAACACACCCCAATTTCAAGGCCATCTTGATAGACGAAGCTGGTTCTAACCAAAATGGGCCCACCTGACATGCACAGTAGCTTAGACTTTAACCTAAAAGTGACCTATATTTCATTATAATACTTAAAGCCATGTCCATCATCATATTGAAGCTGCCATTTTTTTACATACGTTCTGTGACTAAGCATGTAATCAATCTGTACATGCTCAATAATTAGATCACCTTTAATAACATCACCTAGAGCCATTGTGCTCATTATCCTAAAACCTGTCCATCTTTTGGCACTGTAAAACTATCAGAATTACTGCAGTTCAGGGAGACAGATTTTTTAGGCCAATAGGTTATCTATCTCCTGCTTCAGGCCTAGCTATGTAAGAAAGAAACTCAGAGTCTATAAAATATAATTGAGAGACCCTAAGGGAGGGGAAAAGGATCATATACAAAGGGAACCAATCACATCTTGGATTTTCCTATGTCCCTGCAAAACAAGGGTAAGCCTGAAGCTGCATCAGCTGCAGCCAGCTGGCAAACAAAAGCTCTGAAGAACAGCCATCCCCCACAGTTGGCTTTACATCATTTCTTTTCCTATTACTGTCACGAGCCTTGATTTAGCACTGTATTCCTAACTTTCCTGACAAGCATTCCTAACAAGTGTGTTGGGAATTTTAGAGTGAAAAAGGACTTGAGATCTCATTTATTTATCAAAGTAAAAAAAAAAAAAAAATCCTCAGAATTATGAACCCTGAAAGAGTCAGCAAGTAGGAATGAAACCCGAGTTTATCTTAAGCCTGGGTTGCATCCAGCTCTCACATAGCCAAGAGTCCAAAGACAACTGGAAGAGTTTCCAGAAAGGAGGGCAAAACCCTTTCCAGAAGGGAGGTTAAAACCCAGGTCTTCTGACATTGATAAATAAGTCAGGCTTGAACTTGTTCCCCCAAATTTCAAGTTGACTAAGGAAGTTTCAAGACAGAAATAAACACTTAGTAAATTTGATTCCTTAACTAAACAAAGGAAATGAAAAACTTAACAATAATAAAAATAATCCTTGGCATTTTGTCAGGGTCACTGCTGATATCAGATTTTGTTGCAACCTCAGATCCTGCCTGTCTGCCACCATCGCAGTTCTCTCCCTGACCACTTAGCCGAGTCTCAAAGACCCTTTTATTCTATTCAAATCTTGCCCTCAAGAGTTTTGGCTGTTCTTGCACATTTAATGTGTCTCTCTACCTCCGTGCCATTGTACACAGCTGGACAATTGTCAAGGAATCCACTGTAAACCCAAGAGTACCATGTGAGTGTGTATGTGTGTATACACTAGGGAGGGAAGGAAAATGGAGTGAGAGAGCAGAGGGAAGTTCATAAATCCAGCTGCTAACATTTCTAAAACAGGTACTTCTTTATTTTTATCTCCTTCCCCTGACTTCAGGCTCAGAGGATGACAATTAGCTTTACTACCCTGGCCAGCTGCTATTTACCATGAGACTGCCAGGAGTCAGCTGCTATGTGTACATTACCTTTGGGCTCACACCCACCCTGCAAGGTAAGAATTATGATCCCCATTTTGTAGTTGAGGAAATGATGGCACTGGCTTTCCCAAGCCCAAAATGCTGGTAAATAAAATAAAATCCAATCAAATACAGGTCTGCGGGTTTGCAAAGCCCATTCTTTGCCACTGGGCAGCTGCTACCCCACTGTGCCCTCAGAGTAAAGTCGCCAGATTTAGCAAATAAAAAATATAGGATGCCTGCTTAAAGTTGAATTCCAGATAAAACAAAGAATTGTTTAGTATAAATATGTCCCAAATATTGCATAGGCTATTTTTAAAATGTTTTAATTCTTAGGAAATGCATGATGAAGGATTTAGGGGCAAAGAGTTGTGATGCCTGTAACTTCCATTCAAATAATTCAGGAAAACAAAAAGTGTATGAGAGAAAGATAAAGCAAAAGTGTCAGGAAGTTGGATGAATTGAAGTGAAGTGAAATAGTGCATGGGACATGCCAATTTAAAAAAGTGTTCACTGAGTATCTGCAGTTCAAATAGAACTGGGTGCCCTGTAATTTAGCTGTAATTTAGCTTCCTAGAAAGGCTGTGAAACTATGAAGAAATTAAAAGTTGCACTCAACTGTCAAGTCTTCCTGGAGAGTCACAACTTGAGGAAATGAAACTAGGGCAGCTGTGGGAGGTCATAACCAACTCCGGTCAAGAACTGATCCATGAGGAACTGAGAAAGGGAGAACTGAGCTCGGAGTTTGCAGCTGGCTGCTCAGCCCCATTTATGTTAATATATCCAAAGCAAGCACCTCAAACTTCATGCAACAAGACTTTCTGGAAGACGGCTCCCTTTTGACCTTAAACTTCTCATTTCTGCCACAGATATTCAAGACAATCAACTGTACACTCCTAGGACTGAAAAACTAACAAAGAATAACCTTAAGCTCCGAGGACAGGAAGTCATTCATTCCGCCCAACACAAGGAGCCACTTTCCGAGGTCACCAGGAGCTCTCTGCACTGTCTAAACAGAAAGCTGTGGCTTGAGAACAATGGATCCTCCTCACTGAGGAATTCGCTGTAGTGTTGACAGCCACCATACAAACCTTGAAATCAGCTGCGTTTTCTAGTTATACTAAATAAAAAATCAACATAAAGTCCTAAATCAGTTCTAAAATGTGACTTAGGATATTCCTGATTAATCTGAGCCAAGTAGAATAGATGAGATTTTTACCAGCATAATATTGTGGCATTACCCCCAAAAGAAATATTGGAAATATTATTGTTATGTGGTGAATCTGCAATGTCAACATCCAAATTAATAATTTGCTCTGAAAAAAACTTACTTTTCAGTTAATAGGGAACTTCCTATATGCCTAACAGAGGTCCTGTTCTCAAGAAGAAATTTAGCTAAGGAGACAAAACTGGCATGCTTATAACAGCTGGGGAACAATTACGTGCAAGACCCAGTAATTCAGCCCAAAGAAGAGCTTGTGCCTGAAATTATTTGGGTCTTTCCAAATGTATGGATTTGTCTTAATATCTTCATGTGGATATCTCATAGACTGCTCTGAGTCAATATGACCAAAAATGGACTTAGAGTTTTCTCTCCTGATCAATCACTAAATCCTACTGATTTTACCTCGTCCTCTTCTCCATTTCTACTCCTATGTCCATTTCATTGCTGGCTTAGACTGTGGCAATACTGTATGTTTTCCCCTAACTGGTCTCCCTCTCTCCAGCCTTGTTCCTTGCAAATCTATCATCCATTCCAACCTTCAGAGGGATCAATCAAAAATGCATGTTGGAGCAGGTACTCTCCCCACTGCTCATGGTATAAACTTAGATTCTGCTCTGATCTGACTCGGTCCCACCACCTGTTATCATCTGTTATTCCCTGGTATGTACTTTATGCTCCGTTAACATTCAACTGTTGCCTGGCATCAATCATGTTGCTTCTCAGACAAGTGCCTTGCTCTGAGTCATGCATTGCCCTCTGCCAGCCATCATCACAGGGCTCAGTTCTACTTCGGCTTTACAAATCAATTCCTGGGTAGTATCTCCCAAGAGCATCTCAGAGCTGTGTGTCTCCTCTCTGCTCCCATGAGATCCCAGACCGATCCCTATCACTGTACTTTGCAAGTTTTATTATCATAACAATCGGTTTCTTTTTAGTCTTCAGTAACAATTGTGTGGTCTCAGATGCTAAGGACTGTATAATTTCCATCTATCCCCAACACAAAACACAGCTTCTGGCACAGTAGGGAGCCAATAAATGTTTAATGAATGAACAGAAGATACTGTGGCATGCAGCACAATGCTGGGCCAGGAATTCATTGTCTTCAATGCAGCAAAACTCTGCAAATTCTATATTATCAAGAACTTTGATCTAAATAAGCAACAGGTCTAAATTTGAGCACTGGAAATTTAAGAACAAATAGTGACCTTGTAGTTGCAAGTTTATTGTTCAAGCAGACATCATGCCCTCCTTTCACAAATAATTAAGCATAGTTTGAAATCAGTAGGGTTTATTTTTATATACAATTAATATGCCAAAGGCACATGGACATTAATTCTCTTACGTCTGTTAAGCCTGTTTTTAGCAATTCTGTTTTCAACATGAATTTTCTTATAAAATTTTTCATAGCAACTACAACATATAATTTTTGCAACCTTGAAATTAAGGACATTCTTTCATTCACTCCACAAATATTTAGCCCTTGTTATGCGCCAGTCACTGTTCTAGATACTGGGGATACAATAATAGACAAAAAGTCCTATGTTCAGGAGCTTACATTCAATCGATTAAATCTGAATGAATCTTTTTTTCTATCACCATATATACTGATTTGAAACCTGAGATAATAAGAAATATCAGAATTGTAAGCAAGAGAATATCACACATGCGCAAGGCATAAATACCTTGATATCATGATAAATTATCAACCTACAGAAATTTCTATATTCATACTGGACTTTTTGGAAGAGATGTTTAAAAGCAGCAAATAAAACTGCTAAATATGTACAGAGGAAATAGTCATGTGTTGAACTGTTGTTGCCTTAAATCAGATAAAATATTATTCCATCCTCCCCTTACTCACTCCTGTCTTGTTTATAGTAGAAAATGTAGACAATAAAGAAAGTAAAAGGAAGAAATTAAAATCACCTGTAATCCACACCATTATTAATAAGTGGGTTTATTTCCCTCTGCTCTTTTATTACGCATATATATGCATTTAAACAAAATTGAGATCTTAAGATATGTACTGTTTTATATCTGGTTATTTTCCCATTCACATTTTAGAAATGCTTACCCTTGTTATTAGTTTTTGAAAATATTATTTTCAATGGCTTGTAATAATCTATCATATAGCAATAAATTATGTAATCACTCTTATTATTTGACATTCGTCTTGTTTCCGTGCTATAATGAATATTCTTAAATATCTTTGTCCAAGTCACTGATTAACTCCTTAAAATGGACTCCTAGAATTATGATTATTGGGTCAAAGGACAAAAATTTTCAAGAACTCATGAGCCTTTAAATATTGCCAAACTGCTTTCCAGAAAGTTTTTCTGACTTACTCTCACCAAACAGTGTATAAGCAACCATTTCAGTATAACCATGCCAATACTGGTTTTATTGATTTTTTTATAAATCCTAGCTTATTTCATAATTGAAAATATTTCATAATTGAAAAATAAATCTTGTTGTTTGAACTTGCATTTTTTGGATTACTAGGGAAGTATATTTTTTATCATGTATGAGACGAGACTATATTTTAAAACAAAAATCAAAAAGATCTTCAACCAGTGTAAATTCTTAAAGTTGAGAGGACAGAAAGCTGATCAGAAGCTAGACTGAAATAATCTCTCAGAGCCTTATGTGGTAGGCATGGAATCACAGACTCCATTTAGGGAAACGTTCAGGGCTCAAGAGCACTGCTGATAGTTCTTTAAAGTCAGTAGAGTTCTACCTAATAATTAAACACAACTTCAGCATCCATGTTACCACCTACAGTCTAAATTCACACAGAAATAATGGCAGACCAACTCTGAGAATCTGGCCTAATAGTGTGTATGGATGATTCTCATTAGACTCCAGATTAATAAAACTTGCCAAATATCAAAATACCATTTTACACACATCTATGGCCAATTGATTTTTTGACACAGGTGACAAGTCCTCTCTATAGGGAAAGAACAGTCTCTTCAACAAATGGTATTGCAATATCCACATACAAACAACGAAGGTGGGCCCCTACTTCACATTATACACAAAAATTAACTCAAAATGGATCAAAGACCTAAATATAAAAGTAAAACCATAAAACTCTTGAAAGAAAACATAGGGAAATATCTTAAGACCTTGTATTACACAGTGGATTCTTAGGCTTCATACCCAAAGTATACGCAACAAAACAAAAAGTTGATGAATTGAACATCATCAAAATTTAAAACTTTTGTGCATCAAAGGACATTATCAAGAAAGAGAGAAAAACCTACAGAATAGGAGAAAATAGTTGGAAACTATATATATATATTACAAGGGTTTAATATCCAGCATATATAAAGAACTCCAACAACTTTAAAAAACGACAAAAAGCAAACAACCCAATCAAAAAATGGGTAAAAGACTTGATTAGACATTTCTACAAAGAAGTTATACAAATGGCCAACAAGCACATGGAAAGATATTTAACATCATTAGCCATTAGGGAAATGCAAATTAAAACCACAAGATAAAGGGGAAATTTTAGGTTGTATATATGCTACTAGAATAAAAATTAAAAAAAATAACAAAGATAGCATTGTACAGTACAAATAATGTACATTAATGTAAAACATACTATAGTTAATAGCACAGCTATAAAAATATTCTTTCATCAGTTATAATAAATGTATCACACTAATGCAAGGTGTTAATAATAGCATGGTATATGGGAACTCTGTATTTTATGCATGATTTTCCTGTAAACCTACAACTTCTCTAATTAAAAAAAAAAGATACCACCTCACACCCACTAGGATGGATATTATTTAACAAAAAGAAAAAAGGAAGGAAGGAAGGAAGGAAGGAGGGAGGGAGGGAGGGAGGGAGGGAGAGAGAAAGAAAAAGAAAGAAAGAAAGAAAGGAAAGAAAGGAAAGAAAGAAAGAAAATAAGTGTTGGCTAGGATGTGGAGAAATAGGAACCCTAATATCCTCTTGGTGAGAATGTAAAATTGTGCAGCTGCTGTGGAAAGCAGCTTGGCAGTTCCTCAAAAAGTTAAAATAGAGCTACCATATGATCCAGCAATCCCACTTCTAGGTATATTCCCCAAAGAATTGAAAGCACAGATGTGAACAAATATTTGTACACCAATGTTCATTGCAGCATTATTCGCAATAGCCAAAAAGTGGAAACACTACAATGGGCCCATTGACAGATGAATGGATAAACAAAATATGTACACATACAAGGGAATATTATCCTTCTGTAAAAAGGAATGAAGTTCTGATACATGCTATAATGTGCATGAACCTTCAAGACATCATGTCGAATGCAATAAGCCAGACACAAAAGGACAGATACTATATGATTCCACCCATGTGAAAATAACAAATTCATCAAGACAGAAAGTGTTTGGGGTGGGGGATGGGGAGTTAATGCACTATGGGTGTAGGGTTTCTGTTAAGGCTGATGGAAATGTTTTGGTAAGGTGGTGAGGGTAATACAACATTGTGAATCTAACTTCACTGAATTTTATGCTTGGGAGTGGTTAAGATGGGAAAGTTTATGCTACATATATGTTTCCATAATAGAGAGAGAGAGAGAGAAAGAGAGTGAGAGAGAGACTGACTAAAGAGGCAATGACAGTTAAATGCCATACATGATCTTGTACTGGAACTAAACATGGAGGAGAAAATACCAAAAAGGGCATTACTGGGACAACTGAAAAAAATGAAATATAGACTGTATGCTTTACATCAATGTTAAATTTCTTGAACTTGATAATTATATCTAATAAAGTAACATAAGTGAATATCCTTGTCCTTAGGAAATAAACATGGAAGTATTTAGTGTTCAAAAGCATGATGTCTGCAACAGAAAAATGGATAAACTCTATGTGGTATACACAAACAATGGAACATTACTCAGCCATAAAAAGGAATGAAGTCCTGATAAATGCTACAACATGGATGAACCTTGAAGACAACCTGTTGAGTGAAATAAGTCACACACAAAAGGACAAAATTTGTATAATCTCATTTATATGAAATAATTAAAATACATGAATTCATAAAGTCTAATTAGAATGCAGGCTATAAGGGGCAGAGGTGGGAAATGGGGAATTTTTGCTTAATTGGTAGAGTTTCTGTTTGAGGTGATGAAAGAGTTTTGGTAATAGATGGTGGCCATGGTACCACAACATTGCGAATGTAATGAACACCACTAAACTATATACTGGAAAGGGGTTAAAATGAGAAAATTTTGGTTGTATATATGCTACCACAATAAAAAATTTTAATATATTTAAAATATAAATATATTAAAACTATACTCCACAGAGTGAACCCTAATGTAAACTGTGAATATGGTTACTAATATAATAATATTGTTGCATCAATTGGAACAAAGGGACCACACTAATACAAAATGGTAATAATAAGGAAAATTGTCTGTGTATGTACGGAGAGAGTGTACTGGAACTGTGTACCTTCTGAATGACTTTTTCTATAAACCTATAACTGCTCTAATTTAAAAATAAAGCATGATGTCTGCAACCTACTTTCAGGTGTTTAGAAAATAGATTTGATAAATAGATAGATGATGCTAGATAGGTAGAAAGAATGATATAACAAATGTGACAAAATGTTAAAAGTTGGTAAATTGAGATACGTGGGTGGGGGGTATATTGGAGTTCTGTGAATGAGTTTTATATTATTTTTGCAACTGTCCTATAAGTTTCAAATTATTTCATAATAAAAAGGTTAAAAGCAAAAACACCAATCTGTTTGCTTTGTGTTTTTAAGTTGCTCCCTGAAATTAAGGAGACCCAACCCACACTCTTCCAGTAATTTGAGATTGCACTATTTACCTTTATTCTCCTGTTGAGCTAAAATAAATAAGTTGTCAATGACATTCTATCCCCATTCCATGACCTTATTTTGACTCAAGAATAAATGTATCCACATTCCTTTTATTTTATGTCACTGTTGTTTAACTGGTTTAATTTTAATTGCAACTGTAATAGTTTCAGCTAATGAGATATGACAATTCAGACAAATGTTAGTTTGCACATAACCCACTGTTCTGTCTATAAATTACGTACAAGACAATATGGTGAAACAGCTATCCTGAGAAACCTCCTGCTACAAAACACCCACTAGAGTGTTGTTTTTTTTTTTTTTTTTTAAGTATCCAAATGATTATAATGTGTATCCAAGTTAGAGAACTGCTGGTCTAAAAGGAGAAAAAGCAGCCCCCAGAAATGGAAACATAATCCTAAGGACCCAGTAAAAATTGGGGAAATTTATGTGTATGCAGGGGGAGCAGTGGAGAGAGCTGGTGAGAAAGAAATGTGGCCATGGAAACTACTCTTGGATTCTGTGTATATAACTTGCACAGCCGGTCTCATTATTTTAGTTACACGCTGTTTGGATGTGATTATATCTCTCAAAGTTAAGATAAATTATGATTTCATCACCTTCCTATTTATCTATTTCTCTTCTTCCATTATACTGCTGACTACCAAATGTACAATGTGAAAAGAACATATCCTTAGAATGCCACTTCCAATGAGGATTACATTATCTCAACAAAAGCATTCAGCCTCACTATCTCTTTCTAGAAAGAATGTAAAACTCAGAAGCTGTTGGGCCAGGTGGGTGTGGTCAATGCATGAAGCTGGCCGAGAGGAGAACATTTGTTTACATGACAAAACCAAGTCACAGAATTCACTTCTACGCAGAAGTACGCTGTCTCCCATTTTTGTTAAACACATGATTTTCTAAGGTTATCTTTCATTTTCCTTTTTTGGTAAAGAGGGTCAGATACAGAGAAATGTCACTAATATTTCTCTACTGTAAGTAAAACAGGAGAGCAAGCACAATGACAAAGGGGACCCTGGTTGGGTCTCAGGTCAGGGAGCCATGAGGGAGTGTGAGGGACAGCGGAGAACTGGGAAGGCAGGTCCCATGTAAAAGGGCAGCCGCTATTCCGCTCTGACAGCAGCCACACAGCAAATGCGGTGGGGCCAGCGCTGAGGAACATCCACATGTTTCAAAAGAAGCTGGAAATCTGAAACACTAGGTGCAATTTCCAGATTTTAAAGGTTGGCAATTCAAATTTGTGTAAACCACTCATGAGGCAAATATGTGACCAGAACATGAAGCTAAACAACAAGAACAAAAGTGTACAAACACAACCATTCTAAAGACACAAATTTCCACTTATTCATCCTTCCATTCATCCAACAAATATTTATCGACCATCTGTTTTGTGTAAGGCATTGGATATGGCATTATGGGAAGATGATACAAAGCTAAATATGACAGGACCCCTACCTTCAAGAAGAGCTTTCAAGCTAGCTTTAAATACTAAACTGTGTCACTTGGATTAAAAATCCCTGGCCAGGTTGAAACTAGAGGGGAATTACAGAGTAATCTAATTATAGAGATGCTAATGTGCTAGTCTAGTTTGATCAGCACACTGGGAATGATAGTTTAATTGAGCCTGAACCACCAATGGCTCAAACTATTGTTTTTAACACAGGACTCACTGGGAAACTAAAAATGCATAGTAAATGAATAACAGTAAACAGAATTCTGGTGGTTTGAAAACATTAATAACATAGTTTCCAACATGGCCTAAAAGAGATATAAAACAGGGATATTAATTTTTTTAATATTTTAAATTATCAACATAATTAATTACATGAAAACTATATCTATAGTTACCCAACTGTGGCCTGAAGACTCCTGGGGATCTCTAACACTCTTCAGGGTATCCACAAGGTCAAAACTATTTTCATAATAATACTAAGACATTATTTGCCTTTTTCACTCTCATTTTCTCATGTATGGTGGAGTTTTTCAGAGGCTACGTGATATATAATGATGTCATTGTTTTGATGGCTAATGGAATATGTGCTTGTGTATTTTAAATCTTCTGAGTTTTAATTTCAAATATGGTAAATATCAAATGATATAATCAACAGAAATGGAAGTTCTTTGGCGTCCTCAGCAATTTTTAAGATTGTAAAGGAGCTTGAGGCCAAGTTTGAATTAAATTATAAATTCTGTAAGAGCAGGCACTATTTCCTGTTTACTGTTGTATCCACATTTCTGAGCACACTGCCTTGCAAATGATACACACTTAGTAAATATTTGCTAGATAATCAAATGACTGACGAAGTGTATACCCTAAAGTGCCTCCCGATACAGAAAGTATACACCTAAAGTAGCCTTTGTTTTTCTTGGTTGCTTTTGACTAGCTACCATGTGTGATCAAAAATGATCATATATATGGTATATATCACATATATGGTATTTATCTTGATGATATATGCTATAAATGCCTAGTTGCTTGACCAACACCCTGTGTTTTCATTAATGATCTAATAATCCCCACCTGTTGACTCTTCCCTGAGAAACAAGCAAATGTCTGGCAGAACAGACGGCACCTTTGCTGTGGTCCGACAGAATGAATTCTTGTACTTCATTTAACAAGAAAGCAAAAGGGTTTCCACAGGCAAGAACCACTCCCGCCTCATCTTTCCTTTAATGTAAAAGAATGATGGTAATTATTGGTAATAATGTACTCAACTAGAATTGCCATCTCAAAGAATGAAAATATGGGCCAAATAATCACTATCTAAACCAGTAAAAGGCTCCACGGTTAGCTTTTTAAAATACAGATTCCTGGGACCCATTCCTAAAGAGTCTGATTCAGCTGAGCCAATCGTGTTGCTTTCTTACAAATTTGGAAAAGAGAAGCTAACAGATGAAGCATGTTTATGGAAGGCTCAGGAGCTGGAAGATCCCAAGGGTTCAGGGCTAGGGAAGCCTCAGATGAGTAAACAGCATGGGCAGGGTGAGTAAACAGGAAGCTGGTTAGTGGAGAGAGCAGAGGAAAGAATAGGAGACACGGACTGCCCATGGTTCCTGACGACTTTCCAGTTTCTACTGTACTCTCAGGAGATACTGCTGCACTGTGGGTTTTCGTCTTTATTTTAGTTTTCGATGATTTCCTCTTCCAGCTTTACAAAAAGAAACAAAAATCCTTTTTTCTTTTAGCTAGCTTGAGTGGACTTCAAGTTCCTTAAAGAGCATTGCTTCTCTTTAATGCCAAGGAGAAGAGGACAAGTAATATAAGCGGGTGGTCACAGAATTCATTGTCCAAACCAACAATCTTTTGAGAATTAAAGAGGGTGCCATAATTATGCCAGGATAAAAGGTGTAAATAAATCAGGACTACCCCAGGCAGATGGGACGTATGTTCATCCCTGCTATGTGTAAAGTGGATTCAGAGTCAGGAGACTCAGCTTAAATGGCCTAACTGCCCATCCCTTTCCATTTGGCCATAGATAAGTCACTTTCCTTGGGCCTCAGTTTCCTTGACTGCAAAATAATAGAGTAAATAATCTTTAAGATTTTTTCTGATTGTAGTAGTCTAAGTCTTTTAACTTTGAGTAGATACAACTCAAGAGAGGAGGTAGATAGGCAAGAAGGAGCCCTCAGAAACTACAGAAAGCTGATCATCTTTACATAAACAACAATGAAAGTGTTTTACTGATTTGACTTTTAAAAAGAAGACCCCACATACTCACCAATCAACGCTACTTGGCTAACTAATCAGGGTTTATATTTTATTTCTCAAGCATCAATAAAACAGCTCCAAAGTCGCTATGGTTCCCAAAAGAAGCCATATGGTACTCGCTCACTCTGGGCCTCAGATCTGGGCAAAGGGTAAGTGTATTTGTGCCGTTCAGCTCATCCCTGAGACCTAATGCTCTAGTCCTTCCTTGGCCTGTGAAGAGGAAACAAAAACTGAATTGTTTTCTTTCCCTTTTGGCCAGTAGTCCTTCAAGTCAGCTCAGGTGTTAGCACCTCTCTAAGAGACCCCCCCCACCCCCACCCCCACCCACCACCCTCAGCCTGGGCTGGGGCCCCTCTCAGGAGCTTCCATAATGCAAGTCTTTCATGGAAGGGAAACCAAGCTTCCCTGTTAACCAGATTATTTTAATTTGTGTACTGTCTTTGTTTGTTTCTCTTTTCTTATTCCTTGCTTTTAGCTGAGTCTCTTTGAAGGTTCCAGTCTTGTCTCAGTTGTGCTATAGGAAGGAGGCAAAAGGAGGACAGCCTGGTGAACCTCATTCCCATCCAGAGATTATCCTTGGAAGTTACAGTGTAAACCCGATGAATAAAATGAGATTTGGGCTCATTTTATTCACTGATGCATTGCAAATACCTACAACAGTACCATTCTGTAAGTGCTCAATACATATTTGTATGTATTTTGTTAAGAAGGTAGCATTTCTTACATAAGCATTGGGAAAAATTAAGTTATATGATGGGGTATCTCTTATTACTCTCACTTAAATAAAATATGTGTGCATATTTACAAAAAAACACGTTATTTTCCCAAGGCTTCAGAGAGAAGGGTTCATGTTAGGCCAAGTAAAAAACTCTGAGGGGGTCTTATTCAAAAATAGAGTGGAGAGAAAGGGAATAATATATTGAATCTCTAAGGACACCACAAGCTAGCTAGCACGGCACCTCATATCATCACTTTCATAGTAATAGAGGAGCTGCTCTTGCAGGCAACTGGCAGGATGCCTACTTCAGTGCTGCCTCACCCATGGCTTCCCTGCTTATCAGGCCTGCAAAGGCAGGTCCCACGGTTTGGGGGGAACTGGAGAAGGGCCACGGCTCTGTACTCACTTTAAGCAGTCCTAGCCACATCCTCTCCCAGCAACCCCCTGCTCGAGCACCAGGCTAGTCCCCCCATCCAGGTCTGAGAACACCAGCAGAGAGGCAGCCTTCCAGGCTCTAAAATAGTCTGGTGGGCCTCTGCATAGCTCTGTCTTCAGGAGGGTCAAAAGAGTTGACAGAGAAGGCCTTGACAATGCTCACAATACCCCCCAGGTAATAAGTGGTGGGCAGAAGAGGAGGGAGGCATGACCACACCCCTTTTGCAAATGAGAAAATTAAAGTAGAAACAATTATAGGTCTTGCTCAATCAATACAAGGCAGCCACTAGTGAGATCAAGAATGGAACCAAGTTGTCTCAGTCCCTTTCACTATATACACTGGCTAAAATTAAAATTTCCCTTCAATCACTTCTGGTCACCACAGGGCTCAAGGACAATTATCACTTCAGACAAATTCTTCTGCTAGTAACTATTTTACTAAGTTTCCCACAATTAGTCAAACCTACTCATTTGAACTCCATCCCTTTTCCCTCTCTGTTTTTCAATGTAGACAAGCAGGGGCATGGATAATCTTCACATGAAATAGCTAAGAACTGGCAGTATCAGAGTCCAGTTATGAATGAATTGCTCCATAATAGCAATAAGGGAAATGATGACAGCTGCCAATTATCAACCACCTCCACGCCCGATACTGTGCTAAGTGCTTTCCATGGATTACCTCACTTAGTACCATAATAGCACACACAGAGAGGGAGATCCATGTTTTGTGGGTCCTGAAGCTTTTACAATTTGAGGAGACCCTTGCTAAGAAAAATAATATAAAATGTTGGATACAAAATTAGGAAGGGCCTCCAAGGCCCAAAGGAAGCACCTGGGCAAGGAAGGGGCACTGAAGCTTAAGGTCTGTTAGCATCTCACGGTGAATGCACCACTGTGCCCAAGGCAGTTAACAGGCCCATTGCTCCAAGTAATGTAAGTGAAGCTCAGGGAAGTTAG